>NC_139837.1:9551886-9639386 GCF_963691815.1 Echiichthys vipera
CCGTCATGTCGAAAACCTCCAGCCCGTTCCATAGCCTTGTCCCAGCCTTTGAGTCTGAGTATTGTCACGCTCTTGTTTCTGTTTTTCTGTTTTTCCTCTGAAGAGGAGTGATTTTGATTTTTAATGCATTTTTGTCAGCTTTGTTTTTTTGGAGAAACCTATATAATAGTCCCTTTGTTTTCCTCCTGTTCGGAGTGACTTTGTTTTGTGTTTTTACGAGCGCAGTGCAGCTCAAGTTTGGTTTCAGAATAAAAGCCAGCATAACCAATTCACAACTGCATCTGAGTCCTCATTCCTACCCAGGCCTGACAATAACTAACCCTGTATGGGGTGTGATATGACGGGGAGCCTACCTATATTAACCGGCTCCTTTGTTCCACGGTCACATACGAAGCGAGGAACATAGGACCCTTTTTTCCCAAAAAAATATGCCTATGTAGACCCTAACACTACCCCCTAAACCTGACCCTTAACCCTAAGAAAATGCTGAATTGAATGAGCGAAGGCATTGGCTTATGTGACCAGGGAGCATAGGACCCTTTTGGGGGAAAAGGGTCCGAAGTTCCCTGAGCGGGGGAACATAGCAGCCGTGGGAACATAGGGATGGCCCCATATGATGCGATCATTGCTGTATGGTGTGGCTCAGGTTAAACCCATGTAAACCATGAACAAATGCATACAGAGAATGAATACTATAGAAGCTTATTTTATTATCTTATTTGACAGTCAGTCATAAATTAAATGAACATAACAAATAAATCAGGCATAAATAACAATTCCTTTAAGTGCATACACAATATATTAAAATTAAGACATTTCAACAGTATAGTATAGAACAGTACTGCAACACTCACTGAGATTGAACTAGTGCAACAACTGGAAACTGAAGCTTTGTATACTGCACACAATTGTCGTTTTACTGCTGGGACTGGCAAAAAGTTGTTTTTTCTAAACTCTACTTGTATTCATGAGTTTGCAGCCACAGCTAATGAGCTGTGTGAATGGGAACATGAAGTGTGCATTAAATATCTTCAGCATCATAAGATGTGACAATCAAATGACTTCAAAATAGCATTGGATTACATCATGTCCTGCTCTGTGTCAATGGACTGGGAGCTGCAGCTGCTTTTATGTAAAGCGCTGTGTTTACTGTTCAGAAAGCACTTCTCTACTTTATTGATCTCTCTCTTTCTGCATCACTACACGAGCCGAACACAAGCCGAACACAAAGGAAGCACACGTTTTGTGCATACGCATATATACCAAGCGCAAGGGTGCATAACAAACTTAAGTGTGCAGCCATTAATCA
The DNA here is from genome assembly GCF_963691815.1 of Echiichthys vipera. NCBI lineage: Eukaryota > Metazoa > Chordata > Actinopteri > Perciformes > Trachinidae > Echiichthys > Echiichthys vipera. Next base: position 9,553,196 of record NC_139837.1, read on the forward strand.
TTGGGAGGTCTGAAGTCAATGAGGTGTTAATAAAGAAGAGAGAGGCTGTGGATTGAAATACTCCAGGAGTGTGTGTGTGTGCCTGTTTTCTGTTATCTTAGTCATTCATCTGTGCTGCCTATGTGCAGAATATCAGCTTGTATTAAAGTGGGGCTTTCTGAATGATTGATAATCAAATATTTCATTAAATATAGTTTTGCTCCAAGCACATTCAAACTTCCCGAGAAAATTAATTTGCACCTTTGTGTGAGTATGTGTAGCAACCCAGTAACCAGCTAAAACTGCAATATTCCTACATTTACACCATTCTGTGGGTGTGCCCATATGAAATGTGAATGAATACATGTGAAAATGTGTCCTTGTGTATATGTGCATATGCTCTAAGCCTGATTTTCTGATAACAGCACCTCAGTGTGTGTGTGTGTATGTGTGTGTGTGTGTGTGTATGTGTGTGTGTGCGTGTGTGTGTGTGTGTGTGTGTGTGTGTGCGTGTGTGTGTGTGTGTGTGTGTGTGTGTGTGGTTAGCACTTAGCTATACATTGCTCAATATTTATTCATAGTCATCCAGCAGTGGTGGGTCACAGCAGCAATAACTTTACCTATGGGCAATAAACAAATCACAATTGTTTATCCAAATGCCCTTCAAAACACAAACAAGCATCATTCCCCTGGCTTTAGTCTTCAAATGCAAAGCAGAAATTAGTTTTATCTCTGGAGTTAGCTCTAAATCCTAAACGTAAACTAATGATATGACAAGATGTCACATTAAAGAAGCCTTTCAGGCACGGGGAGCAATTAAAGGTGCCTTTTATCACTGGACAGGTTCCAGGGCTTGGGGTGGTGTTCAGCTCATGTGATATGTTACATTTATAAGAATTTCTGATACTAAGTCGGAGCATTTTCATGACCCAAAAATGTCAACCCATCTTATTTATTGTAAGAATAATCTGTTTTTCTGCTGCAGTTGTGAATGAAATCACTATCTAATGCAATACATGTATAGAGAGCCAAAGCGAAACCAGAACTCTGGTTCTGTTCCAGAAAACTTCATTCAAAGTCCCATCCATGTTTGTTTTCACGCTGATAACTAAAAAATACAGAGCTGAGGCTTTCTCAGCAGTATGTCTCGAGGCTCGCTTCATATATTTAGATCAGGACAGTACCTTTTTTGGAAAACTCTTGCACATAATTTATGGATAATTTACCTGATGATAACTTTAAAATTCATAACTTATAATGATCGTAATTGCTCGTCGTCTTTGGAACAAGGACAACACATCATAATCTCTCATCAGGGTCCGCCTTCTCTTACCGTCTCACTCGTCTCATTGGAAGAATGAAATGCTTGACAACTTCTTGTGTCTTGTCAACTGCTCATATTGCTTGAACAACTGTGACACCAAAGCAAAACCAGAAAACCCAAAGCTGTATAAATTTGGTGTTGCTCAGTTATTTCTGAGACCACTTTATATTCTTTCCAATAGATGAGCAACTGTTTGACTGCATGAGATTTGTTTACAATGTCTGTTGCCGTGTGAATGCTAATCAATTCAAATGAAAAATGCAACAATGTTCCAACTTCCAACCACGGATTCTTGCACAGCTTCTATCAAAATAAAATTATAAGTGTGAAAGGGCTCGATTATTGTGTATTTTTCTTAGCCGCCTACTTTACATATCTTAATCTAGGTCTGTGTTATGGCAGTGTAGGCGTTGTGTTCAGATGAACGATGGCCTCTCTCAGTGGTTGAAGTTAGGGTCATTTGGCATTTTTGGTAGATCTCGTTCTGATGCTCCGTTCTATGGGGATTTTCACCACATTGCCATGACACAAACCTGGATCTAAAATGAGTAAAGTGACAATTTAGCAAGTCAACTCAATATAGACCATTTCCCAAAGCCCCAGACATTTACTTTTGACAGAGGTTGACCGAGTAAAAGTCGCAGGTCTCTCTGACATGTCTGTAATAACAGCAGGACAATGACGACTAAACACTGTGGAAGCAAAGATTACAGCTACAAAGCTGAAAAAAGAATAATAATAACATTTTTTGGCTGACTTAAGTTCTCTAGCTAGTCTTGTTTTCTGTCCAAGACTATAGAAGCTGGCAGAAGCTTTAGTGTCATCTTGGTAACGAGAAAGAACAAACATTGAACTCTCCTATAATGAACTATACATAATGTACATTGTACATTAAGAAACAACACTTGCACAGGCATTTGGAGTATAAACCATGCACATGTGTAAAACAACACAACATGTATATGTGATGAGAAGCAGTTATGTTCAAAGCAACACATCATCACCATCTGCCAGACGGACAGATATCCACAACTCTTTTGATTAAAAGAGATTTCCTGCAGTGCAGATACTGCAGGTGCTTGCTTCCCTGCCGTGTCAAACCCCAATACACAGCATGTGTGTGTGTGTGTGTGTGTGTGTGTGTGTGAGAGAGAGAGAGAGAGAGAGAGAGAGAGAGTGAGAGAAAAGGCTAAAATGGTTCTTCTATTCTTCAATCAATTCAACTCCAGCTGGAACTGCTGTCATTGAGTTTCTGATGGAAGCAAGTCAGCTGTAACGTAAATGTTCTAGTAGAAACCACAAATACCAGTATGAACTTGAAAAATTAGCATGAGGCCCCAATTCCGTTTTAAGGTTGAGCGTTGTGTAAAACGTAAATAAAGACAGAATACAATAATTTGCTAGGGTCAGTCGTTCAGAAGCAAGGATGACCATGAGTGAAAACATCTAGGATACAAACTAAATTTGTGGATATTGAAGCAAACGCACAAGCATCCTCAACTGCCCTCTTAATATTAAAATATAACACGTGGTCCAGTTTATAGGGCCATCCATCTCTTTATCTCACACCTTGAGAGCGTTGTGTCCTGCAGGTGTTAGGTCCTTCGGAGGGTTCTTTACAAGGCATAAATATTCGAGGGAGTGCCAGGGTCTGATGAGACCAAAGGATGTAAATTATGTGTACAGGCACGTCCTACTGGGAACCAGCTCATATAGCCCTCCTGCATCACCCTGAGCAGGTGGATGTAGGTAGAAGAGATCAATTCCTGTCCTGTTATATACACAGAAGGGTTGTTAAAATGTGTTACCTACTGGCTAACATCACCATCTCTTTTCAGACATCAATATTTTACACTTCAAAATGATTTCCCTTAGAACTTCTTCAGAACTAAGTAGTAACGGAATGCCCCTCAGTTTCAGAATTAAACACGACTCGGCTACGATGAGAACAGAGGCTGGTTTCATTATCTCTCCATTATCTAGTCATTGTGGGTGTGTCTGTAAATAGTATCTGGAAGACGCCCACACACTGGAGAAATGATGTGAAGATAATTGCTATTTCTGCTCAAACAGCTTGGCTTCTTGTTTATGTTACAATATGTGGCACCGGTGACTAGTTTCTGTATGAGTGGGTCTGGGGGAGAGAAATGATGGATGTAGTAATGAAGTTACTTGAGCATGTTTGTGTGTGTTTCACGCTTTGCACCAAATCCATGGCATGTCTGTGCCTTTGCATAAATGTACAAGCATTTTCATGGGTGCAGATCCCCCGCCATGATCCCCCCCCCGCCCCCAAATAAATAGCCTAAATTATTCAAGATAGAAGAAGTGTATTTTACATTTTAGATTCACATCTAGAAAGAATGATAGAAATGGTGGAAGAAATAATATCTTCATTCATTCATTCATTCATCTTCAACTGCTTGTCCCTGTCGGGGTTGCGGGGGGCTGGAGCCGATCCCAGCTGACAGCGGGCGTGAGGCGGGGTACACCCTGGACAGGACGCCAGTCTATAGCAGGGCACATAGAGACGAACAGAGACAGACAACCATTCACACCTACGGGCAAGTTAGAGTCATCAATGAACCTAACGCGTACACGTCTTTGGACTGTGGGAGGAAACCGGAGAACACGAAGAAAACCCACGCAGACAACACAGAAGGGTCCCAGCCGGGATCCGAACCAGGAACCCTCACGCTGTGAGGCGATAAATAAAATTTGACAAATATATTTCTGACTCCACATTCCATCTCTGGTCTCCTCCACTACAACACACATTAATGGGTAGGTTCTTCCACAGATCAGCAGGCTTTTTAAAAAAAAAAGCTTCATAGTTTGATGTTCATCTATATCAATGAATCATGCATAAAGTAGTCCCATACACTGGGAGAAAAGGAAGATGATGAGAAGAACTGGGGGTGAGTAGACATTACATGCCACAGACCCTTAAAACTATGATTCACTAATATAACAGTTCAAATCAACCTTTATTTATACGGCGCTTTTCAGACAGAAAAGTATCGCAAAGTGCCTTACAGAGATGTACAGAAAAAGAGAAACATCAAATAAAATCAGGAGAAGAAAGTTAAAAGAACCCAACCCTCCCACCCCCACAGTCATGCACAGAGACACACACAAATATGTATACATTCATACACACATTCACACATACACACACAGCCACGCTGACACACAGACACACACACACTCCCACCTACACAAACACTAGCTGTCACTACAGACACATGGCCGGGCAGCGAGACCTGAGGTACAGAGGAGGGTAGAGTTAAGTAAGCAGTGATATGCACTGTTGGCTGTTTAGTACAAATAAACGACAAAGGTAAGCACAGTAAATGATTCCCTGTGCAGTACCTTTTGATTGATATGGCGAGTCTCTTCGAAGTGGCATGGTATGAGTTGCAACGGGCAAAAAAATAAGTATTACACTTTTGTGTGTGTCCCCGCCCCATCCTGGCATGGGATCTGCACCGCTGAGGTACAAAAAACCTTTTCTTTTATTGAAAACCTTCTTCACTGTCACACTGGCTGCAGGGCTGAGTAGATGATTCTCAGCAATGGCAGGAAAATGACTCTGATGATTGGCCTCCTGCTGCACAGAAACCTAACATCCTACCATTAAATCACATTAACGCTTTCAGAATCAATCGAACAGCAGCAACACCAAGAGCCTCTAAGGATGACTTGCTGTACATGACAAATTAACACAAAGAAGTGATAGTGCCATTACAACAAAGAAGTGATAGTGCCATCACTTCTTTGTGTTAATTTGTCATGTACAGCAAGTCATCCTTAGAGGCTACATGTGCTCTCCACAAAACTTAAATACTTACATATTGCTATCCAGAGCAAAAACTCCTAATATGGCTTGGTGGTTAATGGGTTAGTTTACTGTGGTTTAGGAATTCAGATAGCATGATACTGCTGCTCTTTATAATTAAAGAGCCTTCTCTCTCAGCAAATATTATGGCGGATTTAGTCACTTATTTCCATAAAAAAATGTATGTTTTGGCCAAAAGCGCTACATGTCTGCTACAAGCCACCACCACAGGCGTTTTCACTTCTTCTGCTCATTAGAATTTTGCTCAAGCGCAACAGACTTTTTGACTTGTCATGGCAGGAAAAGGACAGGCGACACAAATTTGGATAACGATGGCTCAGTTCCATCACATGTCCAAGTAAGCCATGCCAGTGAGCCAGCACGCACCATATCAGGTCCCTGGAACAACCACGGATGGGAATCAAATGTGCAAATATCGAGAAAGTATGTTTTATCATTCAAGTCATTTCTCAGGTCGAGCGAGTCACGGGTCAAAGCATTCGTCATTCTGAAGACCTGCCTACGTTTCAACCTTAAAATCAGGTAAAAAACAGTGGTCATGAAAAGTTGTCTTTTATTTTCAACACTAACAAGTACAAGATGAATCGATTGATCAGATAATGTTTCATTACATCAGTATGCGATGTGTGTTTCTTTGACTTCCTGTGCGGGACTGTCAACTGCTTTTTTGCTGTTAAGTTACAATGAGAATGATTTGTCCTGCTCCAACAGGAGCAATAAGCTATCAGGAGAGTAGGGGAGACTGGGAGTTTGGTTTGAATTATGGTATTTGGGTCACGGTTTCAATACGGTTGTTTTGCACATTAGGAAAAGAAAAAAAACATGTTCTCCTTGTTATTTCATTGTCTACAAAAATAATATTATTTCTTCAATCCAGAGATTGGACAAAATATTAAATCAAAAAATATTCTTTCAAAAGCAAAAGTGTAACTCAGCTTATTTAAACCTGAGATGATTTTTCAAAGGTTTCATTTGGCCTCCACATGCCATCTCTACTGATCTCCGCGCTGTTTTATGGAACTTCAAGGTAAATGTACTTTCCAAAAGCCACCACGCCTTCGCTGTTTTAAAACAACAGGTTCTCATGAACACTAACGTAGCAAATCGTAAAGTTATGCACAGAATTTTGAACGAAGAAAAAGACATGCGGATGGACAGCAGGACCGGAAGTTGAGAGCTGCACCATGAAAGGCATTCCAAGATTCGACATAATCTCTCCAACATGTTTTTTGTCTGCATCAATATGTTCTCTCAGCTGGATGTGTCGGGGAAGCATACTGAAGTTATGCTCATCAGATGCCCAAACTGTCACAGTTTATTCCTTTCAACAAGGCGAAACGCCAAGATCCTTCCAAGTTTCTCAGGACAACACACAATATTTCTATTGCCAACGTCCATATTTATTTCCTTTTGACTGTTCGGATCTAGCAAATACAGTATCGCATGTTAAATGATTCCTGTTATTTCTCATGTTTTATACTGTATTTCTCCATATTGTGTTTAATGATTTAGTTTGTTTTTGAGTAAATATTGTTTAATAAGACCCTTTGAGACATGGTGGTGATGATGATCCCAGATGGTTCTTTGCCGTACCCAAAGAAAAACTTCACAGTCTGGGGAGAAGACATGTTCGGTGCTGTAATATATCATTGCTGTCTAGTTACTTCCTGCTTAGAAATCTTTGCTACAGACTGTTGTGACTGTCTTTGATGAGAAGATGAGCACTGATGCGCTGCACTCTAAACTGATGCCAATTACATCTGCCACCAAAGAGAAATGAAAAAAGAAATGTACTGAAAGAAAACTAACTCACATATTGCAGCAGTGAGGGCAGATTAAATATTGTTTTGAGATATCATTTTAAACACAACTGTAGTTTCAACATCAACATGATTCATTAATTACCATACAGAAAAGTCATTATAATGCATCAACTACTAGTCAAATTTAAACCCAGTTAATTTCCTGTTCTCTATGTCAACTCTAGCATTAGGGCTGGATAAGATACATAAGAAAAGCTTTATTGTCTTTCACAAGTGAGAGAAATTCATCTTTGACAGGGCAGGTTCAATTTACACAAAATAAATAAATACATACAAAACAGACAGTCGCAAACAATGACAATACATTAATGCCAAAAGATGCAATCAGTGCAAGGGGTGACTGAGTGGAGTGAGACATGTTGCCAATTTGTGACTGTTCAGTGTGGTGATGGCAGTGGGGATAAAAGATTTTTTTAAGAGATGTTTTTTCGTGCCAACGGGACCTTGTAGCGTCGACCTGATGGCAGTAAGTCAAAGGATTAGTGGAGGGGGTGGGTGGGGTCCTGTGTGATTGTATTGGCTTTCCTGAGTACTGACCGGGTGTACAGTTGTGGTACGGGGGTTTGGGGAGAGCCAAATTCAAGAGCGGAGAGCTGGATTCAAAATTATACCAAAAATCTAAGTGAAATATTGATATTACAGGCTGATACGTCCATGAATGTTATCATGGCAACTCATAATGTTAGTCAGATTACCCCTGGGCATTCTCTCGACCTGGATAAGGGCATCAGTGAGCTCCTGGATAGTCTGTGGCGGAACTTGGCAGCATCAGATGCACCGATACATAGGCAACGTTCACACTGCACTTCCAAGTGACCTGAATCCTATTTTTTCGTTCATGTGACCCATATCAGATAGTGTAAAAAGCACAAGTCGCATTGAATCTGACATTTTAATTTGAATTCAGAATCAGATGATTAGGATATTGTAACCTTAGTTCTATAAGCACAGATAGAGCCCTCTATCTAGGCGTCCAAAACATTTCAACAGCAGAATGGGTGCTGTTATTGAAGGGTATTGCTTATGCTAAAAGAACTCAGGTTACAATATAGTAACCTTTGTTACCAGCGGATGTATTCACCACACTACTTTAATTTATTATCATATGCACTCATGCATTTATGCACTTTATTTCATTACATCAGCAGACCAAGTGCCTTGCTGATCCCAGGTCTGCTGGCACTCTGTTATACTACTGCAGTCATGCCCCTTCAGTTCATAGCAAATTTGCTTAAACTACAGCAGTGCCTTGGCCTCACTTCTCTTTTGGTTTTTAAAATAGCACTAGTAGCTCATATTGACAGACCACAGGGCAGAGAGCAGCAAGCTCCAGCTGTAAGCACTGGTCTGACGTCAGTGTTTTAGCGAACCATGCAGACACTGAACTTAGGGAGAGCCGGAAGTGTCTTCTGTGTTAATTAAAGTTTAATACCGTACTACTGTCTAAAGGAAGCGGCTTATCTTCCAGGCCTTAAAAAGTAAGGCTTCAGGGCTGCCTCTGACTCAGTGCTTAGAGCAGGTGCCCCATGTAAAGAGGCTGAAGGTCTTCGATGCAGCGGCCGTTGGTTCGATTCTGACCTGCGGGCCTTTGCTGCATGTCTCCCCCCTCTCTCTCACCACATTTCATGTCTGTCCTACAAAATAAAGGCTTGAAAAACTGCGGAAAAAGAATTAAAAAAAAAAAAGTGAGGCTTCCAAAAAGAAGTCAAAATGTCTATGAGAACACGACTCATACGTTTATCTATTTCACTAAACATTGTCCTAATGAGTTTATGGTCTCAATCACTTGCTTCAAGTCTTCTTCAATACAGCATGATGTCCATTTCGTAGATTGTGGTCCCATTGAGTCTAAAATAAATGATAAAGGCAAATATCCACCAAATGGCTCATCACCCCGTTGAAAATTGGTCAAAGTTTCCCTATTTAGCTTTTACTGAAACGTCTGTAATGTTGTTTTACTCATTTGTATATCCTGAAGGTAGCAAAATAAGCAAGTTCGGGGGGAGTATTGAGTGTTAAGTACAATTTATTAGTTAATTTACAGAGACTGTGTGCTAGTAAATGATGCTGAAGTTTGTGGCTCTATATGTTTGTATGATGTAGACTAATTATTTTGTTCGCTATGTCAATACATTTGACATGTAATTGGAATTAGTTTTATTATTTCTTTGAATTTTACATTGCAGTTAGGCAGTAGCATTTAGCCATTTGCCAGCCAGAAGAGCGCCCTGCTCACCCGCTGACAAAGAAAATTGTCAGTTTCACTCTTTAGCATTTGGCAAAGCGCGGCGCTACTTGACTACGTACTTCAACCACTCCCGTGCTTTTGACCTATTGTTCAAACATGGTCACATGCGGTTGCTTCTGGTTGAAAAAAAACCCCAAACTAACAGGATAGCAATGGCTAAAGTGCCAAACTTGAGGCTTTAAAAGGGTAGTCCACGACCCAATGTGTGAAACTACCTACTGTATGTCCACTTCTTTTATACAGTCTGTACTTAATAGGGAATTAAGTGATTGCAAAATACAGAGGGCTAAAAAACATCAATTGCCCACAAAACGAAAATATCGCGAAATTGAATTAGACCTTTACCAAATCAATTGTGGGTTTGGGTGGGAACTACCTGCACCTGCTGACAATTTAAGCCTAAAGAGCTTTGGGAAAGCATTTGTCCTTATTGTAAGTGGCTTTGGACAAATGAATGCAATTAAATGCAGGTTCTGAACAAAACCACCACTGATTCACAGCATCTCTTCAATCTTGTCTTTTTGTGACCTTCGAGTCTGCATGCTGTCAATCTACCAAAACACTGAACCAGCTGATTTCACTGATTAGCTTCTTGTCTGACTCACTTGTGGTAATCTGTGAAATCTGCTGGTGGTAACACTGACTGATAAGCTTTTTTCAAAGCTCAGACTTTGCAATATTTGCATGTTGTGTACACAAGGTAAGTGAATAATACATTCCTGGGGTGCAAATTGGATTATGTGACAGTAGCATGAACTGTTAACACCATATATTTATAACATCACATTTTAGCTTAGGTAAGAAACATTTTTCAAGGTCAGTGTGCATATATGCAATATTTTGCATATTTCTGACCGGTTGATTGGACTGATGGCTTTGCAGACCCTCGGGTAACACTGACACATGGTTGAAAATATGTTCCTTGCCCCTTTTTGAACATGTCTGATTTCCTATAGGCACTGACTCAGTGCATCCTCCCAGATGATCGCACACTTTGATCAGTGAATCACACATCTTACCTGCAAGCTTGTGTCACTCTTCTGAATGTCTTTGTGTCATGGTATGTCCTTACATGGCTGCCAACCAGGGGCTTGGAGTTGAGGCTATGGAAGGCTTCAACACATGCACTGATTCTGTTCTGATCCATGTTATGTCTATGCTGCTTCCTTGTGTTACGAAAAGGGGGAAAACAACATTAAAGTCTATCGGGACTAATCAGAATGAAACAGACTGTCATACACTGCTGCATTCGCAGTGAATTCATATGTTATCATCCGTAAAATATATTTTAAAGATCCAATGGAACAATCACAGATGTTAATGTGAACACTGAGGGGTCGAATTCTCAAAGAATTGATTACAGCTTTCTGCCCCCTCTCAAGGTCCAATTCACAAAAGATAAAGTAAAACACAAACACGCCCATAAAACTTTGCTGTTCTGAGTGCAAGTATCTATGTGGACAAGTATAAATGTTGCCTTTGCACCAAGAACAGAGCAGGCAGAGAGAAAAAGAAAAATTATATTTCCAGACTGCAAGCTGCAGGTCCTGACTGATGAGGTGCAGAGGCATTCCTCAAAACTTCAGGCAAGGGGGCGGCCAGTGGCTGAGTGGTTAAAGCGGTCACCCCATGTCAAGAGGCTGAAGGTCCTCCAGGCAGCATGCCCTTTGCTGCACGTCTCCCCCTCTCTCTCAAACCCCATTTCCTGTCTGTCCTTAATACTAAAGGCTTGAAATACTGCCGAAAAATAATCTTTAAAAAAAAAAAAACTTCAGCTAAGGAATTTAAAGGATTTAATATCTCAGTCTGTCAGTGCTATTGGTGTTTTCAAACACACACCTTTAGACTGTAATAGAAGATGACGTGTGCCTGTAAATTATGAACACAGTGGCCAAGTTCTCTATGTCCAACAGCAAAAACAAACGTCTACACAGATCTACTTTGCAGTTCCTAAAGGGTCCAACAACCATGTGTTGAGAATTTAGGCCTATAGCCAGTGGCCCACATCAGCTACAGTAGTCTGTCCTCTGAGATTTCAAATGCAGGCCAGCCACAACAAAATGATGGGGATCATGGGTCAAACCTCTGCTAATCTGAGCTGTATTTATTTCTTTAAATAAGGTTAAAGAAACAAAGAATGTAAGGAGAAATCCAATTTTTTAACTCTGTTATTATGTTGTTCATGTTACATACACACAGGCCCGAAATAAGACATATACGTATACATGCAGTTAGTGGAGAGATGTCAGAGTGAGGGGCAATGGTATTTCAGCATGACTGCAAACTTTGAATCCTTGAATCCATCAAAACCTTTGGGGGTGGCGAAGGGTCACCGGTTCAAGTCCCTGTGTGGACCATGAATGGAGTGTGGACTGGTAGCTGGAGAGGTATTTCAGCACAAACGTCTTCTCAAAACAACTGTCTTACCCAGTAGCCAGGGGTTGTAATCGATGTTTTGTAGCGTTTTGTAGAGACTGCTCTTCCTAAAAATGTAGATGTCATGCACGGACAACAACTACATTCGTTATGACGTTGGCATTGCAAACTGCTTTTCGATTGAATTCTTGCTTTGTCCCTTCAATTATCCTCACTTTTGGGGATATTTGATGTATCTTATCACTCTACAAGCAGTGGATGGTACAACATCCGCTATGGCCCTGCTGATAGCTGAGATAGCCGAGGGGCACCTGTGACCTGGGTCTGGAAGGACCTGTAGTGTGCCAGGTATCTGCAGTGCCTTTGCCTGGCTAAAATAATTACTGCCATGATCATCACTGGAAAGTCTGGGCCTGACAGTCGTCCCTTTATAAATGTGCTTCATTACCACCAACTCTCTGGAGATGGCAGTCATTTTTACTGTAACTGCATGTGGCAGGCTATTAGCAATGGTCTTTGTGAATTGGACGGTTTTTGCAATGAGGCTCATTTGCATAGAACAGGGGCAATTTTGTGCCAAATGTGTACATATTACCTAATTTAAATATATGCAAAATGCACAGGAGCATGAGACGCTATTTATTTAGCAGTGCAGTTAGGGGTGCATTTCGGCCTTTGCGGGTGCTTTGAGGATTACACGGTTTATTTTTGTCTCATTTGTGCAGGTTTAGTATCCGCAAAAGCTGCACAATCCTTTTGCAAATCCGACCCTGTGTGTGCTGCACTTCACATTCCTGATACAGTTCCCTGGTGTCTGCAAAATGAATACACCATACATACAAGTGTCCTGCTAACTTTCTCTCTCTGTGCAAGGCAAGGCAAGTTTATTTGTTTCAACAACAAGGTAGGTCAAAGTGCTTTACATAAAACGTTAAAAGCATTAAAAAGAAACACATAAAATTATATTTGGATATAAAATGACATTCAGATAAAATAATTAAATGCAGAAATTTATTTTGGTCCGAAAGTATTTTAATAGTCAATTCTTTGACAGACAGAAAGCCAGTGTAAAGATCTGAGGACTGGGGTGATACGATCTACTTTTTTTGCCTTAGTGAGGACTCAAGCAGTAGCGTTCTGAATTAACTGCAGCTGTAGATGGACTTTTTAGGGAGACCTGTAAAGACACTGTTACTGTAGTTGAGCCTGCTGAAAATAACCGCATGGGCAAGTTTTTCCAAGTCCTGCTGACACACCTTTTAATCCTTGATATATTATTTAGATGATAGTAGGCTGACTTCATACAAGTTTGAAGGTGTGTGTGGTGATGGTCACTCAGACATATGAACAAGTTTGTGTGTGCCTTCCTCATTTCATGCTGAAAGGTATTGGCCATAACAATGCAAGACTGATTCATTCCTCATTTCTAATCACACATTCATTCTCTACAGATATTAGGCTTAGAGAGAGAGAGAGAGAGAGAGAGAGAGAGAGAGAGAGAGAGAGAGAGAGAGAGAGAGAGAGAGAGAGTGAGAGAGAGCGAGAGAATGTGGAAAGGAAAGAAAAAAAAGATAAGGAACGCAGCAACATACCAATGGGATGCACCACTAATATCTCCTCAGATTAAAATAGAAAATATATAATCAGACATGTAATCCCTTATTATAATACAAATGTTAATTGTTTGTTGTCGCAGCACGTACCACTCCCTTGTTACCACCACTGAGGTGCCCTTGAGCAAGATCCCTCACCCGCAATGGCTCCAGTGGAACTAGCACCCAACAGATTAGTGGTTGTTGTAGACAGCTTCTAGGTGTAAATATTTGATGAGTGTACTTCATCAGTGGTTTACATTTTCATGCATGAGAAGACATTAATCAATCTGATTCTGTGTATAGAATTGGCATTTACACAGAACTGTACATGGTTAATAATTCAGACCATTGTTCTCTGCTACCATTTTTCCCTTTGTACGTTTTATGTTTAAATTAGGCTTTTGGAATAGTGGATGGAGGAAAACTAGACTAAACTGGAGTAAAACATATAAAGGAACAGCAGAGTGATTGAGAAATACAGGCAGAGAACTAGAGGAGTTTAGTCGGTCCTGACCATGGAATTCCCTTTACCCATCTGTGTGGTGTCCAGCGCAGAGTCCTCAAGACAAAAAAAATAATCTAAGTGGCTTTATTGCCTGCAGAAATCTGCAGGTGTGTGTGTGTGTGTGTGTGTGTGTCTGTGTGTCTGTGTGTGTGTGTGTGTGTGTGTGTGTGTGTGTGTGTGTGTGTGTGTGTGTGTGTGTCCAAAGTCAAGACTATTGATTGTAGAAGTTAGTCAGAAGTGAAACAAGATTGAGCTCCTGGTTGCCTGCTGCCTTGGTAATGAGACAAGGTGGGTTGTGAGATAACCAAATCTGTTGTCCAACACATATGCACAGATTCAAAATGACCACACACACCCACACACACACACACACACACACACTCAACTTGGAGAGGAGACCATGGACTATGGAGGAGACCAAAGACTGTACATACATAATAAGTCTAACAACAAACAAGAAAATAAAGTTGAGTACAGGTACAAGGAAGATTCAGATCCCGACAAAATATACATATAAATATTAAATTAGCAATCAAAACCACAGTCTACATACAAAAGACTGTGTATTGAAACATAATTGGACACTTAACCTTTTAGAATAGAAATTATTATTCAAAAATATCTACACTCCCAGGGAATACTATTACAGCACGAAGGCATTTGAACAAGCTCATGCAGCTGTACCCATGCTTCCTATTTAGCAAAATGGCTGAAATGAAAGCCCCGGGAGGACACGTGGGGTCTCTGAAACTCAATTTACTATCTTAATATTTCTGCTCCATGTTTCATAATTATAATTAGCAGCCAGAATAATCATTATCATTTAGCAAATTACCGGGAAAAAAATACCATTGTTCTGCCTGTTTTCTAGGAAACTATTACAGTGGGGACCCTGAACAAGCTGAGCGGTTTAGAAAATGGATGTGTGCTAAAGGTTACTAAGTGCTGGGGAATAACAGTATTTATACCACGGGTATACCAAGTACAACATATTTATAAAGTGACTGGTTACAATTTTTTCTAACAACACTCTGTGTAATAGGAATTGTCAGTCAGCTGGGCCGGTGTGTCGCTGATACGGTGGTGACACAGTGCTATGTTTATCTTAAGCTAACACTACATTTTCACGGACGTAGTAGCTAAATCCGTCCAGAGTAAAAAAAATAATTAAAAAAAACATGATTGAACTATCAATGCAGTTTAGTGTTTATATTTGTTGCTCTTTATCAAGTTTGAGAAACTTTACGATGTCTACAAGCTAGCGTTAGCTTAAGTTGACTGGTGACTCAATGGGCAGTAGAAACGGTCTCGGTGGCTTAAAGATGTCCATGGAAAAATATTAGTGTTTATATGTGTGGTCTTTATTCAGTTTGAGAAACTTCACAATGTCCTACACTAATACGCTTGGTTAAGCTAACAGTACAGCAACAGGCTGAATTACATCAAGACAGTACGTTCAATAGCAACCGCCGACCAGGAGGGCCTTTTTCTTTGTAAGATCAATGCTTTATGGATGATCTTTGTTAATAGACACTGTTTAAATTGGAATATGTCCATCACTTTAATATTGCCATGGTTGATAAATCGTTTTCTTAAAGCAGTAGCTCACTTCAGGCCATGATATGTTGGGATTATAGCACGGCTAAAGGGCATTATTCAGCCCGTCGCAAAGCAGATGTTATATGATCCCAATATTCCACGGCCTTTCGTGAGCTATTGCTTAACTATGCAACCTTAATAATATCAGTGTCAAAAAGGGAGGATGGAGGTCATTAAGGAGAGAGAGTGGCATTTTCAGCTCTGTGCGTTTCTCTGTCTTTGTGTGGGTAATATTGACTGACGGCACATTGATTTACTTAAGTGCAATACGTCATGCAGCTAAAATCAATCATTTACGCGATGGGTGATCCCGTACACGCCATATTTAACATCATACACATGCTGGCCCAGTGTGGGCACTGATTCAGGCAGTATCCCGTGGAGTAAAGTGGTTTTGACAAAGTGTTTACTTGTTGACACAGTGGGGTGTGCTCAAGTCTGTTAGGCCAACATTCACGATAGTTGCATTGCTAAATGGAGGCTGTTACAGAAAGTGGTGAGCTGTTATACAAGCTTTGGGATTTTTATGACTGCCTCACACACACCTTTTTGTAAATGCACACAATAATACAAGCTTTGGCATTTTGAAGAGACATGAGGACACATATGTCATGACACATGAAGAGACATGAGGACACATATGGACTTCAAGACAACAAGGTCAGGGCACATGTGACATGTGAAAGACCCCCCACCACAACCCTCCAATAGCAACAAGGCCTTTAAGGTTATATTTTGTTTCTTTGTAGTTGGATTGCATCCCTTTTTAGACAATTTGTGACTCTGTGGTTGTTTTGTGTCCTTTGCAGTGATTTTGTCTCTTTATGGTCGTCTCTCATCATGGTTGTTTTGCGCCTCATTTTGCATGCTGTGTCTCTTTGTAGTTTGTGTTTTTGCAGTCCCTTTGTGTCTCTCTGTAGTCGGTTTGAATCTCTTTGTGGTAATATTATTAACTTTTTGTGATATATGACATACAGATACTATAAATAGATAATAAAGTCTGCTGTTTAAAGAACGTTTACTGTTACAGCTCGCTAACCCTAATTTGCAGTGCGTTGGTGGCATTGACCATGGAAAAACTGGAAAACCAACCGTAAAGCAGTCCATCACTTATTTAACAGGTTTTTCTTCATTTAAAAAAACCCTGCATATATGCTGTCAAAGGTTCTCTTGCTTACTTGTATAAAAATCAATTCATATAAGTGGCTCTTGCATTGTAATGCACAAAGTATTTAACCCCAACCTCAAACAATGCAACCATGTTAAGACCCAATGTAGTGGAAATTGAGGGCTCTTTACTTTTAGCATTTCAGCCCATTAGATTTAAAACTCTCTCCCTCTTAACTCAGCAACAGGTATTTGAATTTGCATTTGGACCGAATAAAGCCACAGAAAAGCAATATCTACACAGGATTCAGATTTTAAAATATTCAGGGTTTAGTCCGTTTAAAATTTGTTGCTGGGGGCAAGGTGCTGAGGAAAATGTTCAGAATGCATATGAAGACATTAAGTCAAGAGAGCCATTTCCATACAGTTATAAGAGCGATCGATTCAACATCACATATTTCATTTTGTTTGTGCATCACTATTGCAGGTGTTGCACTGGTTGTCAAGACTCCGATTCAGCCGCAGCATCAACCACCCCAGGGGGATGTTTTCAGGAAGCACTCAGAAACAAGCGAGGCCTATTTGGTGCACAGTTTGTATTACTTTTCACTTTATTATATGATGCAAAGTCAGCTAAAACAGCAGGGGATGCCAGGGGAAACTTTCATTAGCTCCTGTCACCTTTAAAGTAATAGTTTGTTATGATGTACTCCTGGTGTGATGATGTGATTTTGTAACAATTTCTGTATCTGTTTCCCTGTCTGTGGTTATCAGACATTGAGTCAGCCAAAACATCGGCGATGCCAGCGGGGCTTTTCAAAAAGTTATTTTTAAAAAGGTAGGAGCAGTAAGTGTGGCATGTGCTCCATTTCACTGACAGTATGTATATCAAAGTATCTGTTCTTTGTGAGAATGGTTGTGAGTCAGCTAGAGCAGCAGTGACACCTGGGGAGGTGTTGTACAAAAAGAGTGGTCTGTTTAAATTATGAAAAAATAAATGAGGCGGGGGGGGATTGCACCAGCTGGTAGCTGGTTGTTGGAAAGCATCAGCTGGGCCAAACTACATTCATCCTTGGAATTAATATTAAGTTCTGAACTTTGCACATTTTTAAAGCCAGGCACAGCTAAGTCTGGTATGACTATGTGTATTAACAGTAATGAATCGCTGGAGGTGGTGTGTTCATATAAAAGCTGGTTCCAGGTTGTGAAGTTGGTTGGTGGACAAATGTTTCTTCCCATGTAGAAAGAATGAATTAAAGGCTGCTTTGAACCACAGCTAAAACTTTTTTTTACATAGCATTCATGCTCTCACTAATACTTTCAGTACGACTTTCCCAACTCCTATCAATGGGTTACCAAAGCTGTGTTCAGACTGAGCATAAAAGGAGGGTCAAAGGCAATTGCATACAAAGTCAGTGGAAATACTCATAGCGAGAAGTACAAATTGAGGCAAAGATGCAGCTGCATTAGTTCAAAATGTGTGTGTGCTTACGTGTATGCTTTATGACTTAGAGAGACAGTGCAGGTTTTTACAAGTATGCACCTATGTCGAAGACTAATGAGAAAATACAAGTTGGCTGGATGAGAGGAGATAATTACACAAAGTGATACCTTCATGTAGAACCAGGAACCAGGAAGCAGTATCTTCTTCTTTCACCAGTAAATTTAAATAATCAAGCCGAAGTTCAAATTATGGTCAGGGCATGAAAATTCTTTCTCCAATTACCTAATTTCTTTGAGTCATCTGGTTCCTGCAGTGTGTGTAAACGAGCAAGAGTTCGTGGGGAGTGCTCAGATCAGCCAGAGGCGGATGCACACTCCACACACACTATGGGTCTTATTTCTAACCACTGGGTACAGACAAAAAAACAGGCCTGAAAGAGGCATATGCCACTTCCTACGCAAAAGTTGGGATCTATAAAAATAAACTTGACAAGAGAATGTGCGCATTGACACAAGAGGAATCATTGTACATAAAGTATAATGATGCCTTTCACGCGTATAATTTCACTTCGTATCACACGTTATGTTATCATAAACATTCGAACCAGCAGTGTTATTTGTGTTTGTGCCAGTGAGCTATAACTATTCCACCTTTCAGTTGTGAAAGATATTTCTTCTTACACTTGTGGTCAGGATGTGACAGGTGTTTCCCTTGATATTATCATGGATTATAGAAACCCAAAATTGTTTTGTGTGTTAAATTGATGCAGTCACGACGGTGCTGTCACAACACTGTGGTGACTGCCACACACACTCTACCTCCTCCAGTCAAAATAAAGCCAAAGACAGCTCTCGCACAATCGTTACACTTCGTATCCTCATTATGAGTTATAATTATAATGCAGTCCAAACAAAAAACAAAAGTTAAATAATCAAACTTTCATTTTCAAATGATATCCCAGGGTGGGGGATTCCACTGACAGTCTCCATTATTTTGGCAAAGTGTGAATCAATCAGTCGGATTGGTGACAGTTGTGCATAGTGTTGCATAAAGGATGCACTGGTACTGTCAGAGGACTTGGTAAATGATTTTGGAACAAGGTTTTCCTGTCCCATGATGATGTCTGAGTAACACAGACCAACCCAACATCCCAGTCCAAAACCTAAGTTGTCCTACTGACCACTCTGGGTTTTTGGCAACCGGCTGTTGCCATGGGTTTTTGGCAACCGGCTGTTGCCATTGGGGCTTAGCTGACAGGTATGTCTTTGATATGATTAACAGTATATAATGTTTACCTTTCTGGCTAAAGCCCATTTTGGGAATAATATAATTATGTGACATTCAATTCTGAGCCTGGGATATCAGAGTTATCCCTGAGCTCAATAATGCCTGCCATTTTGAATGGGATTATTAAAATGAGTAGACGATCATGTATCCACTCAGAGCTGTGTTCTCTCACCTCTGCTGGATTGTGTTTCCCATTCTGAATCCGGGCTCATGTTTCGATATGCAGATGACGCAACAGTGGCAGGATTTATAAGAAATGGAATGTGTCTAGGATCATTGACTGTGACCTTCCCTCTGTCTCCTCCATATATGCCACAATTATCAAACACAAGAGGCGGAGGGGGATCTCTGCTTCCTCTCACCCTGCTAGCTCCCGGCTCAAATCCCTCCCCTCGGAAAGGAGATTGCATAGTTTCAGGTGTGGACATCTCGCCTCAGGTAAAGCACATATCCTGAGGCTGTTTGGTACTTGAACTCTGATGTACAAGCACTTGTAATGGTAGAGCAAGCATTAACCAACAAGCACTTTTAAAGAAGGTAGATACATGGAGCACTTTTGGACTATGTTTTTATTTCTGAATGCATAAATGTGATGTGTTTTTTATGAAACATATTTTCTCTTCAAAAAAACACACACACTCTTACTTGTGTGTGTTTTTAATGGCTGCACTGAGGCAAATCCAATAAAGTATTGAACTGAATTGTCTTACACTGTGGAAGAGCAGTCCAGTATCAAAAATCAATGTTTCCCAAATGTAATCAGGGCAAATGACAGCACTGATATTGGGACAAGGGCTCTGTGTCAAAATACTTTTTTTTTTACATTAATCAAAAACATGTCCACTCAATAAATGTCCAAGTCATGTGCAACTCTAATTTGGTCCTGACAAATGTGGTGGCACAATGACCTGGCTGTTTTCTGACGCATGGCCTGTTGTTGAGTTACTCTGTTATAACCTGCAGGTGACAGTAGCTACTCCCTCAGATGCTTGCTTCTCACCCAGTGTCCAACCATGCAGAGCGCAGAGGAAATGTACTACGATGATGCTAACACTAGCGCACGCACTGTTGTGGAACATGCCATTGAAAGTCGGTATCTTTATATCCTTCTGCTGGCAGACTTTTATAAAAGAGTCTGGCAGATTATCAGGGCATGGGGCATTTTTCAAAATTTGGCAAAGAAAATAGGCCTTCCTCTCCCTGAAAACAATACCAGCATTGTGAATGGTAATGAAGAATTCATATACTGTGTATAGAACCTCATAATTTAGAGGTATCGCAACAAAAGCCTTCAGAGCAGATTCACAGTCAAGACCGAAATCAGGACAATTGACAGCGACAATCAGCCAGTCTCCAACTGTTCAAATAAAAAATGATGGCAACATTTCAAGTGTACTATACGTGCAGATCAAAGTCCTGAGACTTGAGGCGGATGATGTAAAACTGAAGCTACTGAGCTACAGTTCTTCATATATTATCGATGTACATGTATCACATGTATGTGTTGGTTTAATGATCTCCAGATACATAGAAACATAAAGTCTGTCATCACTTCTGGGTATGTGGATTTAATAGATTAATGCTGACATCCCCACATATACCTTTATGTTAGTCATCTTTTTATACATCTGAAACACCTGGGATCTGTCAGGATTGTTGCTACATGGACACATGAGGCCAGCCTTCATTCATTAGTGAAAAACATCTCAGATCCCTGAAGTGAGCGAGGGAATTAAGAGCAAAGAAAGAGAGAACCGTGAGAAACAATACTGACAGCAGCCATGTGTTGAGTTACTGACGGTAACCTTCAGTTTAAATATTCAATCTTCGTCTTACAGCAGTGCTGATTACCCATCCTCACTGAGACATTACCCTGCAATCAAAGTATCGCCACCCTATGATCTCTCCAATCATCTCTCATCCATTTTTGAATTATGCAAATTCACATTCTCATTAGGTGTCCAACATAAACAAATTACTATCAGTTAACCATTAGGCTGCTGTAAGTGTGAGGATGTTACTTGAAGCAATAGTCAGCACTGCTGACACGGTGTAGACTTCAAAAGATGGCTTTAAAAAGTTTGTGATTTGCTTTGTCATGGGCATGGGTTCACTGCATTTACAATGGTGACCCAGTTACACAGTAACCGTATCAAAGTATCAAAACATCCATAGAAACCTCTTAAATGGTTGCTTTTCCGCTGACCATCTGCATGATCTGTCTTTTTCAAACACTCGTATTTTTACCAGATGGCAAAAAAAGTGCATCTGTATCCAATCCATACCTAAAAAAACACTCACTTCTCACTAGCTCACTTGTTGGTTTGCCTGACAAAATGCAGTGTCAGATGAGCCAAGTGAGCTGTGGCAATATTTCCATGCCATAGCTCTGTCATTGTTTCTGTTATCATGGGTCTAAATCTGACAGAGCTGACTGTTGCAGAATTGTCATGTCGCTGCTGTTGCTGTGTTGAGTCAGACACAACCGTGTCACACTTGAATCTCAGATGTTGTTTTCATTCAGCTTTGTGCTCCCCTGTGGTTCATGTGTTGATGGCTGTATCTGCCCGTGAGAAAGACAGACTGAACGAAGGAGGAGGCAGCGAGGCAAATTTTAGGTTCTTCACTGCCCCCCTAGAGCAGCACTTTCATTTATACATGCGTAGGTTTCAAATGACGAAGCCTCAGGTCCTGACCCACACTCTCACTACATACAGTACAGCACAACGAATCCCACTGAAAACCGTGCTTGGCCTGACATTGTGAATCAAGTCTCATAAGCTCTAAAGCTGTCATGGGTTTTAGCTCTTTGGCTTTAGCTCACCGTCAACCAGTCTTCTTGTAATCATGTCCATGGAACCAGGGGCCAGTCAAACATTTTAGGTTAAGATTTAACTTGAAGCCTGAGTAAAGGTTTACTTAAATTAAAATTGGTTTCACAAAAGACACCGCCAAGTCTTCTCCTTCAGCTTCAGAGAGATGGAAGAGATATTTGCTGATTTAAATCCAGCTCTGTGCGATGGCAGTGTGTGCAGATGAAAGGCGTTTGGCTTCCCTACGTGGCCGCAGCATACAGAACACAGAGGAAGTGGGATTTCTGCCATGGAGGGAAGTCAAACACTATTCATCTGCACACACTGCTGTGATACTGACCTGGCTTAAATCTGCAAAATAGCTCAAATTCTTAAGATCTGAGTTATTTCCCCCTATCTTGGCCTTATACTTATGGAATCCCATTGGAAACTGTTGTATAAAAGACCTTAGCAACCAAAGTAAGAAAAAGAACGTACTGCTATGACTGAGTCGCAAATTGGCCGAGTTTATGGTGATGAAGAAAATTAACATATCATAAGAAGAATATTCGGTGACCGGGAGATTCAGATGGATATGCTTAATGATGAGCAATAGACTTTACAATATACGGTAGATTTGACTGACAAGTCAATTTATGATCAGTCTGACCATCTAGTCTGACCATCTTTCAAGTTTCAAATGCCCTCTGCTGAACATCGTAGTGAAGTTTGAGATAGCGGAATACATCGGCCCAGCCCATCATGATTATGATTCAAATGTTTGCAATTTCTATCACTTTACTGAAGTTCCAAGAGCACTGAGCAAACTGCCCCTGCTTAAAAACGTAGTGAGATGTGGTTGAAAGGCCCAGAAAATTTAGTAAGTGAACCGTGGATTAAGTTTGTTTTTTCTTGTCAAGTGCAACAGCTCAAGATACTTCATTGAGGACCAAGGTGTTGCATCAACAATCCAACAGGCAGAACATAATTGCCATCCACTCCAGCATTCCTAAAACATACTGTAACCAGCTGTAACCATAAAAACCACAATGCAAGGGAGGGGGGTTTCCATCACATCATTTAAAATCTTCAGAGAACATTAAATTTCACAGCAGATATTCTGGGGAGCCTGATGGCGATTTTAGGAAAGAAGGCCCACTACTACACAACTAACAGAAAAATGGCAATAATGATTCACAAATATTTTTTTTGTTAAGGAGAGAAAAAACAATTTAAGCAGATCTTGAGATGTTTTAGATTTAGATTTGCCAGTGTTCACATGGAACCGGACAGAAGAAGGGGAGGGAACAATATTGTATTATAATACCCTGATCAACAGTTAACCTTTAACACCAAAGCAAAGTCAAACTGCAAAATGTTGTGTGATTCTGTGAGCCAGGCACGTTGCCGGACAGCTCTGAAAACAGTAGGATTCAATTAAAACTCTGGGCCAGGGTGTGGAAGAAAGGTCACAGCGTACACATGCAGCCAGGTACCCACGCCCTCACACACTGTCACACGTGCGACTGTGTTACATTATGAGCTAAACAGTTTGAAGAGTGAGGGCGCAGTAATTCTGCTGCTTTTTTAGAAAACCGGATTTAAAAAGCTCATGTAGACAAAGTCATGCTGTGTATTTGTGTCCATTTGTGTGTTTGCTTTAATGACAAGGATGTAAGTGAGAAAGAGAGACTACCTACTATATCCATCCCAATTGTTGTATCTTGTATGTATCATATTGATATCTTACACGTTATATACAATGGCTGAGATTTTAGTTTCTGTGGAAGCTTATCTACCAGCCAGTTCTGTTCCAGACCTCCAAAATGGATGGCAAACACAGCGGTAATGATGTGATTTTATTATTTTTCATAACCAGATGGATACACAGCTGGCTCCTGGACACAACAGCCTTATTAACCACATTTTATTACTCATGCATCGCAAATTATGAAACATCTCATCAGCTGAAATAGCTTTGCTTGGGTCGTAATATCACGCATACATGGGACAAGGTCTGGCACACATTTGTCTGGAGAACTGCCATTGTTGCCATGCCACAGAACACACTCTCAAGACATGAGGCTGAGGTAAAGCAAAATGTCGGTTGGCTTAAAATTAAAAATCAATTTTAACCAACCAGAAAAGAAATGAATCTGTCAATATTACAGAAACATTTTACTAACACTAATGACAAGATATCTGCCAGATCATTGGACTGATTCTGTTTGACTTACAACAGCATGGAGCAAACCAAAGACTTCACCTGTATGAAGGGATAGACAGACAGATAGATAGATAGATAGATAGATAGATAGATAGATAGATAGATAGATAGATAGATAGATAGATAGATAGATAGATAGATAGATAGATAGATAGATAGATAGATAGATAGATAGATAGATAGATAGATTTCTTTATTTGTACCTGCATGTAAATTTAGCTTGCTGTGAGAGAGATTCATACAAAACAATGAATAAATAAAAATAAAAAACAGTAAAATAGTAAAAACTACACAATTCGTCATCATCCCCATCATCATTCCGTGCTGCCTCACAAAGTGCATTTAATATGTTAAGTGGCATCCCTCAAAGTGCACGGCATAAAGTGCATAAGTGCATTCATCATCAACAACAACACCACCACCACAACCATTGTTAACTAGTTCTCATTCAGATGTCCGATGGCTGCAGGGACAAAACTAGACCTGTGCCTTTTAGTTTTGGTCCTGAGTACAGTGAACCTGCGGCCAGATGGAAGGAGCAGCAAATGACTGTACAGGAGCTGAGACCTGTCCCCTAAGATGGAACCAGTGAGCCGCTGCAGCTGTCTTATGTACAGGGCTTCTGGGCTGTCTCACCGATACTCCTGCTAGCTCATTTGACGAGCTTGCTCAGTGAGATCCTGCTCTTTAAAGACAGGTTGTCAAACCATGCCACCATAAAAAAAAGAAAGGACAGACAATAAATGCACAGTAGTACAGCTTCATCAGTGATCGGTCAACATGAAAGTGAGACAGTTTCCTCAAACAGAAAAGACGCTGGTGTCCCGTCTTACACACAGCTTTGCAATTTTCATCAAAGGTCAATTTAGTGTCTATGATTGTACCCAGATACTTGTCAGCTGGGCCTGAAGTTAACTTTTTTGGCCACTAGCCACTGTGGCAGGTGGATTTCAAAACATAATTAAGTTTATGTTGCTTTTCAAGATAAGACATATTTTGACTATTTTGACTGAATAACATTTAGATAAATAACAACAATCATAATAATTAACAGAAACCAAACTACATTACATTAATCGTCCTCCTCATCCTCTTTTTGTTCTGTTCACGCCAGCAATATGCCGCCACATTTTTTTATTATCTTCTTCTTCTTCTTCTCGTTTTTTATTTTGAAAGAGCAAGAAAATGGCGGGGCTTGCTTAGCAACAATAGGCTACCTGGTTGGTCGACAACACACAACACTTGCTCAGTGTGTGTTGTCTTATTGGCTACATGCCAACGTGACAGGTAGATTGACAGTTTCACCCGCCAATCACAAAAGTTACCCGCATTTGTCGTGTGAGCGGGTGCCAATTTCCTGCCCTGCTTGTAAGATTGTACAAGTTCTACTGTCTGACCTTTCATGTATGTGACTTAATGTGGAGGGGCTTGTTTTCTAAAATCGATAATCATATCCATGGTCTTTTTTGTGTTTATCTCTAGATGAGACTCCTCACACCACTCTATAAAATGGTTGACAACCGGGCTATGACCTGTCTCGCCTGCCTGTAACAGGCTGATGATGACTGTGTTGTCTACATATTTCATAATGGTTCTCCTATCAAACCCAATCTGACACGTTAGTATGAAAAATAAAAAATACAGGGACAAAACACAACCCTGTGAGGAACCTGTGGAGGAGCAGACTTGATCAGATAAGGATCCATCAACCCTCACTGTTCTATTACTCAGGAGATCAGGGGACCAACCCACAATATTCTTACTCAGACCCAACTGTTCTAGGAACCTCTTTGCTAAGGTGTGGGGCTCCATTTTGTTGAAGGCCGATGACAAATCAATAAATAAAAGTCTGGCGTGTGTGCCGACTTGCTCAACATGTTTGACAATCTGGTTAATCAGGGTAACTGCCCTGCTACTTTCAGCATCTCAGTCTTGACAAATCTCTCAAAGGATTTCATAACTACGGATGAGACAGCCACTGGTCTTAGATCGTTTAGAACCTTGGGGCAGCTGACCTTTGGGACAGGGGCTACTACTGTATCCTTCAAGATTGCAGGGACAGGTCGTGACTGTAAAGACTTGTTTAAAATAAAATTAAGGATAGGACTCAGTTCTCTGGCACAAGATTTAAGTAAGCGTCCACGCATTTCATCTGGACCATGACTCTTATTTACTTTAACTGAGAAAAGGCCTTTCCCACATCTCTGAGGTCTATATTAAAATGCTGGTCATCCATCAGTTCATGCCTCAGCTCCTGGACCTCTCCATAAAATCATGCTTTCGTCAAAGCTATTGTAAAACCCATTAAGAGCATTTGCAAGCTCACTGTCACTGAGTTGAAACCATCCATACTAATCTGACTGCTCTTTGAGCTTTGGAGGCCTGCTATGGTTTTAATACTAGACTAAGCAGAGCCAAGGTTATTTGCAACCATCTTATCCTCTAGCTCAGATTTATATTTCTGTTTGACCTTTGAGATTTCTGTCCTGGGCTCTCTATTAATTGTGTGCAAGTCAGAGAAGGATGCTCCCTCTTTAAAAGCAGCTCTTTTTTTCTCTAGACTGGCCATCACAGATTTATTTACCCACGGTTTATTATTCAGATACGTTTTCACCCGCTTATGAGGAGTAATCATGTCTCTACAGAAAACAATGTAAGAGCATACAACATGGACAAAGACATCCAGGTTATCAACACTCGACTGTTTAAACATGTCCTAGTCCCGGGACGCTTGCAGGCATTATTCGACTTCCCGTATTTCTATGGAAGTAAATATGTCATCTGATTCTGAAATGTAAAAGCCATTGAATTTCTAGCGCTGAAAATGTATGCATTGAAATGATGTATCTGAATGTTTTGGCTCTGAATTGGACTCTATATTGAAACTTCTGCTATTAACCCATTCTAGAGCTGCAATAACACCGCACGCGACAAACGCACTACTTGATCATATTTTTGGGTCATATTTGGACCATAGCGCCAGTCACGCGTTTGGAGCCTCAGGGCAGTTAGCTAGCAGCCATATTACATTCAGCACGGCTTTCTCGCCCTCAAAACCGACTAAATAAGCCTCAAAGTTTATCTTGTACGTAGGAGACAAACCAAGGTTTTAGCCAACAATGCCCGATAAAATAAAATAAAAACCTTGCCTTTCAGGGCTTCCGTAGTTTCGTGAGAAGAGGGAGGGGGGGTTGTCACAATGCTTCTCAACACGCGGGTTAGGGGTGCATTTACTCTACCGGCATCAGTACCATAGGCTACACCGTGGCTAACACAAAAACTATGCAAAGACGCCTGCAGCAGCACCACAACCACTAACTACTAACTAACTACTGAGCTAAAACTAGTTAAAATATCATCTTGTTCGCGTGAACTCAATATCGCGAACAAGACCCTCACCCAAGAGGTGAGGGTCTCGTCACACCCTTAGTTAACATGCATACTTCTACTGTATATGTTTGTGTGTCTAAGTTTTTTATACATTTTTCAAACCAAGTGTATTCAGTTAATCTGACAGATTAGACCTCTTCCCGGGACTGTGTGGATGTGTAAACTGTGATTGACTGACATCTTCCTGAGTCTCTTGATAGCATTTTTGCACCCCGCCCTCCACTCGCAACCTGGCATCATCCTGGACCCCACCCTCTAGTTCCTCCCACATGTAAACCAGATTACAAAAACAGCCTTCTACCACCTCAGGAAGTCCATACCTCCCTATTGTTCTCAGCTGCCTAAACTCTGGTCCACGCATTCATTTCATCCAGACTTGATTACAGCAACTCCATACTATATGGCTCATCTAACAACATCCTCAATAAGCTTCAACATGTTTAGAAGTCTCTCTGTGTATTATTATTATTATTATTATTATTTGGATTTGTGTTCACAGAAATTCCCATCAAAGCTATGCCCACATCCAACACAAGCAGAGGTCTTATCAGCCAGAATAACTAAAAACACCTGCTTCTACTTCTCTCACCAGGTGCTTAATTGGGGTTGATTGCACTCACCTGGAAACAGAGGTGTGAATCAGTCCCTGATTAGACTGCCACACTCAAAACTCAAGAGTATATTTGTGTGTGCGTGCGTGCGTGTGTGCAGGCGCATGTTTGCGATTGTTCACACATGAGTTCAGTGTAAAACTGTGGAGTTCAGTGTGCGAATACGACATACGTTTGCTCATGTCCATATCACTAATTATATCCCGGTTATTCTGGGTGGAAAAAATGGATTTGCAAGCCCATCACTGCAGAGCTCATTAACATTGTGGTAGATGCATGTATCCACAAGTGATCACAAAGAGACTTTAAAATTAGCCTTAAAGCATCATTAGACAGGTGAAAGTGAAATATAATAAGGTGATGTTGGGCTACGCGTCTTCTTGATGTAAATGGTAGAAGAAAAGGTGATGAAGAAGTCACTGGTAAATTCAGCTCTCTCCCCGACCTACTTTCTCACTAGGAGACACCTAGTGAGACACCTTGCTCACTTATCACTTTCTAATTTCCCTCAGATTTTGGAATAGTAGTCTAAGGGATCAACAGCCTCTAGTATTAGTGGAGGACAGTATCCCTGTTGCAGCCAAGAATATGATTAACTTTAGGCTGACACGTTTTCTGTGAAAGGACAATATGTTATGGATGTGGCTGTTCCTCCAGAAAATGTCATAGTATTTTGTTGTGTTTCCCCGCCTGGTGTTTCCAGTGCTCCCCAAGAGGGTTTACCAAAGAAGTCAGGCTTGTTTCAGTTAGTCTAACTATTCATTTGACTCAGACCCATAAAGCAAATTCAAAAAGTTTCCCATAGTAAATTAGCTTCAACCGTGTTAAATTTTCTTTACGGAACAACTGAAAAGGAGTAGACTAAGTCTGGTTTATTTGGTAAGCTCACTATATGGAACGGGACTGAGTTGATTCCTAATCGTTGTGTTTCGTCGACCCCAGTCGTCTCCATCATCTCTATCCTCATCCTCATCCTGATCCTCCTCTACACTAAAACTCTTTTCTTACCACCACCACCCTGTCCATGTCCTGCGTTCAGGTGCCACCTGTCTTCATAACACAATCATCTTTTCCATTCCTCTTTCCTCTTTTTATTGTGCTGTGAAGTGAACACCCCAAAGTGACACTGAATTTTCAGTTCAGTGAGATCGTCAATTTATACTGCACACAGAAACCACACACATCCAAGATCTGCAGGCCACCGACCATTCCAGGCCAGTGACTCAGGTTTAGTTTGACTGAGAGGTGTGACTGGAAAAGAATCCCTAGCGGGGCCACTATAAGTGCCTGAGGCTCAATGAGAGAGATGGGATTCTGGGGAGGCAGGGATGAAAAGACAGGGAGAAAGAGGAAGAGAAGAAAACTTTGTGGTGCAGTCATTTTCTGCTGTGTACAATTGTGCTGGAATGATTCCACAACATTACAGTTCTTTATCATTAAGCCAATTTAGTAAAGCATGATGGAAATGACATCAACATCCCTCCAAATGACTATTAATCTTACATTTACATGTTGTATACTAAAAAGCAGGTTCAATGACAGAAAGAAGAGACAAAATGGATGTTCTAGGGACTGAGCTCATCTCTCATCTCATCCCATCTTCAAGCTCTTATCCAAGATCGGGTCTCAGGGGCAGCAGCTCTAGCAGGGGACCCCAAACTTCCCTTTCCCGGGCCACATTAACCAGCTCTAACTGGGGGATCCTGAGGCGTTCCCGGGTAAGTGTAGAGAAATAATCTCTCCACATAGTCCTGGGTATTCCCCGAGGCCTCCTCCCAGCTGGATGTGCATTGAAACAGTTTTGCAATGTGCACAAAAACACTTTCACATTACAGATTATGTCCTCTTTCTGATGTTATAGTTATGGAGAGTCCATTTGCATTCTGCTATTGATGCGTTTTAAGGGTCAGCGTGTTGCACATTTCCTCTCTTAAGTGTCAAGAGGTAATTGAAAATGCAGGAATAGTAGAGATGGTATGGTTTCTTTAAACGTTTTGTGGAAGTTGCTCTCCCTTTCTACTACTTCTACTAGTACTGATGCTACTACTATTTTTTGCCCCCCTCTACAGATCCTACACTGGGACTTTGAAAAGAAAGGACGGAGAGTAACATTATCACCAGGATTGTCTAAATTTTCTACAATCAAAAGTCATCCACTAAATATTTTGGAAAAATCTAGAAATAATGGCTTCAAAAATCCAGATGAATTAGGCCAGGGCCCTGTACTATGAAGGAGGGCTAGCAAGGAAACGGTTACAATGATAATTGGCATTCTACCAGGGAGCCGTCTGAGTTATGCAGTCCTGCAGGCTTTATGAATTGCATCGCTTTAGTTTGCTACGGGTACTTTTATGTATACTGTGTGCTTTTGTATACTGATATCCTACAACCAAGACTCATTGAAGCACTACTACTTTACTGCGTTGTACTTATTCTTAGCCTACTTAACACTTTTTACAAACAGTTTTTATATTTCGTTTTTATTTTTACAAGCTCAAACTTAAGTATGAGGCTAAAAGTGTCATACACACCATCAGAATACATCTAAACAACACATTAAAAGCTGCTGTACTTAAAATACAGGAAAATAGGTCGCACACTGACAATTTGGGACGGTCGTCGACAGTCGCACAAAGCCCTTACATGCACGCACCATGGCTTGACTTACAGAGTTGATACCCATCATCATGTGACCACTTAGCGTGCCTGCGCACTAAAGGGTTGATGACTATGTTGAACTTGTTTTGTAGTACAGGTGCTAAAATCTCCTGCTCAGTGGCAACACAAAAATGCCAAATGCACCCATGCACACACACAACAGCTGCTGGCATTGCAGACACATCTGCATCAGCACCACCACAAACATTTAGTAGGAGCCCTAGACTCTATGAAATTGAAATGATTGAAATATCCTCGATTAATGCCACTCAGTTCATTCAGTTGGCAGTGGAATAGACACTTAAGGTCAGTGTTGATGGGCCAGTTTTAGATGTTTGGCAGTAAATGGTTTCAATAGGTTCTGGCAGTAAAATAGTGTGTGTGCAAGCAGATGTATGCGCGTGTGTATGTCACAGCTCAGCAACGATGCAGTTTATCAAGCACACTAAATTAGACAGGACATTCAATCCCTGAGCGCACGCACGCACGCACACACACGCACACACACACACACACACACACACCTAACAGGGTGTTGAAAGACCAGCTGTTTTCTTTTCACACCGACAGACTTCAGTGAGAGGTGACACGCAGTTACACTCATGAACGCACCCACCCACACACAGGCTTACGACACATTAATGTAGGTCAGTAACTGAATAAGTAGCCAGCTTACTCACTGCTGCCTGTGTGTGTGTGTGTGTGTGTGTGTGTGTGTGTGTGTGTGTGTGTGTGTGTGTGTGTGTGTGTGTGTGTGTGTGTGTGTGTGTGTGTGTGTGTGTGTGTGTGTGTGTGTGTGTGTGTGTGTGTGTGTGTGTGTGTGTGTGTGTGTGTGTGTGTGTGTGTGTGTGTGTGTGTGTTCTTCCACCAGCACCAATATATCCATTACTCTCATTTGGCCCTACTCACATTCTGGCACACTTTCCCAGCAGCTTGAGATCTTGCCTAAAATGTTTTCAGAGAGACATTTTAGTGTTTACTGTTTAGCTGTTAATTCTCGTTTTTTTTTAAAGTTTGAAAAAAAAAAGCACTAAGACATTTCATTGCTCTGATTGGTTGTAGGTCTATCCAGTTACATCCAGAGACATTTTGGTTTGTGCCATTGATAGCACTCCTTGAGAAACCAAAATAAACCGAGAGGTTCTGCTTATTAGTTTCCAGCTCTATTCACATGTGACCTCAATCAATACATCTTCTCTGGGTAATGTCTAGATCATTCACAGAAGTGATGGGAATTATGGCTCTTTGAAGATTGCTAGTTCTTTTAGGGGGCTTCGGTTACTAGTTTTGATTGCAAATTAGTTTTATCTAGGATAATTATATGGTGATATTTGGATCAAACCTTAACCAAAATGATTTCTAGTATGGATGAGGATTAGCAACAATAAACACATTTCAGTGATCTGCATTGTAAACATTACAGAAGGTGAAACCCTATCCCTTTTCCTTGTCAGTAATTTAGCCTCTGTATGAAATGTGTTATGTAAATGAAGTTGCTTTGCCTTGCTGTGTTTGCATGCAATTCGAGCAACACTTATTAGAAAGGTTTTTATTGGCAAAATGAAAAAACAAGAATAATGTACAGTGATAAAAAAAGAGCAGTTCTCATCAAGTAGTTCCATTCGTTTGTACCAAAAAGCCTTTGAAAAGAATCTGATCACTCTTTAAGGTAACATCTCTATTGCAGTGCATGTGTGAAAGGGACTCAAGTGTGGCTGGAAGAGCAAAACCAAAAGCAGACACAGTCTCTCATGCACGAATATAGTCGTCTGATATAAGAGGTTATAGACAGCAGCCCATCCAACAGCTGCTGCTGGCTGCCCTAACCAGCAGGAGGCCTGTTTGTTAGAGACACATAAAGGAGGACCTGTGTTTGTGTGATTGGTCTGATACTCAAGGACAGACCTCCAAGGGGCAAGATAAATATTAGTATGAATTAGTGTATTAGGGTTTTTATACAATTGAGTTCGTTGGGTGTCTTTACAGTGACTAACTTTCAGTAGGACTCTAACCGAGGTCACACATTTCACCATCATGTCAAAAAGTCTTCCATGGAAACCGCCTGAACCACAGGAACAAACCTGACCGGTGGTCAGAGAGATAAAGGGAGAAGGGAGTGCAAGAGGACCAACGTGAAGTGAGACAAAGGAAAGACGAGTTGCAAGTAGATTTATTCAAAGTGAGGAAAGATGGCCGACAGAACTGGCAATCTTAAACAATAAAGTTCTTATCACACTTCACTGACCTTGCCTGCTGCTGCAACACCACACTAACTTTATGATACTTTCTATTTTCACACACAGTCAAACACTTTCCACAATCTATATTTCTTACCACACTAATGCGCGGACATGCTGAAAAATAACCGTTTACGTACCATTAATCAAGAGCTGAGATGTAAAATCGCATTGCGTTTAAATGAAAATGTGCCAGCTAGGTGGAAAAAACTAATTTATTCCCAAAGTAGAGTCATTTGTTTCAAGATATTCTTGAACTTCTCCCCGTGTTCCTCATACTTGTACTGTGATCTTCATTTTTTTTAAATCTGTCATATGTTTGAAAGGTGCCACCTCCTCTCTTCACTCAGACTATTTTTGTTTCTATTTCTTTGTCCGCAGGATGAGTTATTCCCCTTTTCCACCTCAATTTATTCTCTTTTCTTCTTCCCCTTTTGCATCTTCGTTCAGCAAAAAGAAATGTAATCAGTATGCCAGAAAGGAACAAAAAGGTAAATTGAAATGTCATTTTATATTCATCAGCACAGAGGGTGGTGGTGTACGTGTCTGCATGTGTTACTGCGTCTTAGTCTTTGTTTTTTTGGTGTGTGTGTGTGTGTGTGTGTGTGTGTGTGTGTGTGTGTGTGTGTGTGTGTGTGTGTGTGTGTGTGTGTATGTGTGTGTGTGTGTGTGTGTGTGTGTGTGTGTGTGTGTGTGTGTGTGTTACTGTATCTCTTTTTACCAGATGAATGAGTGTTGACAGCATAAGCTCCTCTATGAGGCCTTTAGAGGCTTTTCTTATTTCCTGATTCAGATTTGCATGTTACAGGAACCATGTCTACAAAAAAATTCCAGCCTGTTTTCATTGTCAGGGCATCAAGCACCAAGCTTTAAATTTTAAACCCAACCATAATTGGATAATCAGAGCAATTGCTCCCGAAAAACCAACAAACAAACAAAAAAACAAAGGGAGGAGGTCGGGATGGTGGATGGATCAAACGATCACAGGACTTTTACCCAGAGACCGCCCACCAAGTGTTGGCTGTGTTTTAAAAAGCGACCGTAGTGGAGCTTCACTGTTTGAAGTGCAGAGCGAACCGATGTGTTGACAAATGACGCAAAGGGGTCCTCACAAAGCAGCAGTGTAGTATGTGACGGTTGGGATGAGGATGGGTTGAGAATTCCAATTTCATGAATTGAAAACATAAGCACTTATGTTTCAGTCATATTGGATTACAGAACACAGGAATAAACCTCTCTCATGTATTATATTCCCATATCAGGATACCTCAGACCCACCGACTAAACCAAGAAGTTGCTTTTGTATTTAAGTTTTGTGTTAATGACCACAGGTTGTGATGAAATATCAGGCCCTGGCAGGAATGAGGATTCAGATGCGAAGGTGAACAGGTTATGCTGGCTTTTATTCTGAAACTTCAGCTCGCAAAAGGCTGAAAACCAAACTTAAGCTGCACTGAGCTAGTAAAAACACAAAACAAAGTCACTCCGAACAGGAGGAAAACAAAGGGACTATAATATAAGCTTCTCCAAAAAACAAAGCTGACAAAAATGCAATCAAAATCATAATTACTCTTCATCAGAGGAAAAACAGAAAAGCAGAAAACAAGAGCGTGACGATACTCAGACTCAAAGGCTGGGACAAGGCTGTGGATCGGGCTGGACGTATTCGACATGACGGACGAAATACTCTGGCAACGAGACAGGGGAAGACACGGACTATATACACATGAGGGAGGGGAACCACAGGTGGAAACAATCATGGAGCAGGGGAGAAGTCACACCGGTGACACAAGAGGAAGGGCAAGTGGCCTGAAATGAGAGGAGAGTTACTTTTCAAAATAAAACATGAAATTCACAAGACGGAAAACCCAAAGACAGGACAGTCCTCACCGCGGTGTGACATGAACAACCTGATTCAGTTACATGTGACTATGTACAGAACATTTAAATCCTCCAGAAAGACACAGAAAAGGCTAATTTCACACTGAATGTCAATAATGGAGTGATAATTACTATTCACTTTGAATATCTGGTTTAAAAAGTCTTTACAATGCTGGCTCTTTGTTAACCTTGAGCAAAGTGTTGGCCTAACGCAATGTCCAAATAGTCTTCCACGTCTTTGTCTTCCTCTAACAGCTGTGGAATTTACATTTACATTTTTCTTTAAAGACACCCTATTATGCTAGTTTAGAGGGTCATATTTGTATTTTTGGGGTCGTCTACAATAGGTTTACCTTCTTTGATCTTTTAAAAAAACTAATTATTACTAAATATTGTCACAGTTCAGTCATCCAGCCCTCAGTAGTTTTCCATTGATCCTGCCTCTGCCCCACTCAGCCTGTCAGCCACACCCGACTCGTCAGTTCACTCTACTCACCTGTGCACACAGCTACCTCTCATCACATGCAATCAGCCCAGCATATAATCACCAGCTCCACACTCACTCCTTTGCCAGATTGTTCTATGCCATGCGAGACTTTCCAGCATTCTTCTGCCTGTCTTCCCGGTACCGACCTAGCCTGTCCCTGATTCCCTGCTTCGTCTGCATCCTGATAAATCGACCAAGCCTTCGGTCCCTGACCAAGAGTTTAGCCTCTCCTCTTCTGATTCCTGTTTGCCGTTTTGAGAACTGTTCTTCTGTCTGCCTGAGTCTGAGCAAACCGTTGAACTCTTACCACTGTTTCTGAGTCCTTTGTACTGCAATTGGGTTCTGCCCTGCCCCCCGAGAAGCCCAATGTGCTCTGATTGGTCGACTGTTTATGCTGCGTAATGGGAAATGTTACATCACTTACCATTTAATGTATCAGTTACCTCAGCAGCTGGAAACACGTCTATATGGAAGCTAGTCATGTTAGCCGCACGACATGCTAACATTAACAGCTTTAACAGGTTAACCTCCAAAATAAACACCAAAACAGCATAAAAGTGTTCAAACTTACAAGAATGAGCCTGTGTGTAACAGCGTGACCTATAGGGAAGTACGGCTTCTTCTATGAAAACAATTCTGGAAATTCAAAGAAATCGATCTAATCTATCGAATCTAATCGCGACCGACACCCTAGTGTTCAGAGCTGTGCACAGCCAACCCAGGCGGTCAGCAGGGCTCACGTCTAAAGCAAGTACTTCATTGTTTGACGCTTTGGTATTGTTTAACATGACTATAAAACTTAATAACAACATTTATAGGTCAAAAAAGCATAATAAGTCCTCTTTAAAATATGAGTGGTGGTTACCTACTAACTGCATTAAACACATTCATGCCAGCCCACCATAGTCTAATTTGTTCCGCGAGTTTCATAATTAACAGAAAAAACATTTGCACTTTTCATAATAACATAAATATATGTAATGTTGTGTTTTTCACTGTTGCTTTAGCAAAGTATCTCTCATTCCTGAAGTGGTCAGAAAGAACAAGGGAGACAACATGTCACGCTACTCACTTGGTCATAACTACCGTTAGTCTAGAAGAGCTGCAGCATTTATTTGAGAGCAGAGTGTAAAATCTACTGTACGTTCACTGATACTTGCTCACTCACTTGTCAGTTTTCACCACATTCACCATCACACACACATACACGTTAACTTTAGCTATGGCTGGTCACAAAGTCACAACTTGAAAAGCAGCAGAAAAGTGAGATTTTCATTTATATATATGAACATATTTACAAGTGAAGATAAAGGTCATGACTGACATTGTACCTAGAGTGATCCTTGTAAAATGTTGCTTTAATCACATCTCTCTTGCAGTACACAGATTTACACACACACACACACACAAAATAGTAAGAATGAGGCTTTGTGTTGCCTTAGGGAGGTTTGACACTTAGCCACTTGTACTGAAGCTGAGGCTTTAAATCTCACCAGAGAGACAGGAAAAGTGTCAAGTTGAGAAAGGGTTTCGAGGTCAAGGTGTGAAATCACAGACTGGA
Organism: Echiichthys vipera; assembly: GCF_963691815.1. NCBI lineage: Eukaryota > Metazoa > Chordata > Actinopteri > Perciformes > Trachinidae > Echiichthys > Echiichthys vipera. The sequence goes on from NC_139837.1 coordinate 9,590,186, forward strand.
GAGTTGTTGAAGAAAACTACAAAGTAAAAGGAGAGGGACAGAGGATGAAGGAAAAAGAGAAAACTCTTCAATGGAAAATCTACATGTTGGACAAGATCCCTGTCTGGGCTTGACACATCACTATGTGATGTGTTATTTGGCTATGTTAATAACTTCTTTCACCGCCCATGACCTTTCCTTTACTTGTTCTTCTGAAGTACCTGTATGTGCACAGGGGGGTTAGTTAAAGTCAATATGAACTGTGTTGTACGGTTGCTATGGGTACTGTGAGGAAATGCTATCTGTTTGCAGTTTTTTATTTGCTTCAATTTCATGTCTCCATGCGTCAAAAAAAGATTAGTGCTAATATGAAAACGTTTACAAGAAACTGACACAGTAGCTCACCAGATATGAAGAACTTCCTGGTTAAATAGCTTCTTATTTTTGAACTGTTACAGCTCATTGTCAGCACTAGTTACACCATTAAAAAGTTTCATGCCTGTGCCGGTTAGAATAAACCCAATTACGTGAAGTCAAGTCATTCCATAGCCCAAACAATCAGGTAAATCTTGCCATGGTAATTTACAGTATGGTAATACACACTCACACATACATACACACACACACACACAACCTTACTCTATTGATCTGATGAATAAAGATACTTTGATTAAACCAGCGCACTGCTTACGTGGAGAAAGAGTTTGCAGAAAAAGCAGTAGCCTGGATGATTAAAGGTCATTCCCTTTCAGCTATGGAAATACAAACACAGCACAAGTGTCACAGTAGGACTTTCATTCTCCCCACTGTGGAGTCCTTCCATTGAATTTATCACTGTTATCTTGTGGAAAGTATTGTTAACCTCTAATGCTTTTGCAGGTGACATTTTACCATCACGGCATGGTTATCAGTGTTGAGGCAAAGCGGCCTGGGTCGATCCAAGACTCCCGGATCTTTAGGGAGGCTGCATTGTGCCACAGATTTGAGTAGGGTGTGGCAAATGTACTTCATTTGTGTTATGTTCCTTTAAACTGCTTTAACAGTATTTTTTTTTTTACCAGGGCTGTTCAGTGGATTGCTGCTAGCTGACAGAGAGTATGCCTACCAGCCCTTTTAATGACCCCCCATCCTGAGCCTGACAAAGGATTCTACATGGCCCTTACAATAAACTGGGTTAGGAGAGACATTTGGGACATACCGTGCCCAAGCACAAATGGCGGCTAAAGTCTAGTTTTTTTTGACCAGTGTGAGTACAACTGTTCTGCGCCCAGACACGGCAGGCTTGCCGGCAACGGCCCGGTTAAGAAAGGTGGGCTATTGTAAAGCATGGATGCACATGTACGGGCACGAGCATCGACAGCGTTCCTGAGACTTTTTCTATACGACTGTTTAAACACATTTAAACAGACAATTTAAAAAGATGTCACCAAACAGTTTGCGGTGGTCTGACGTCGAGGTGGAGTGTTTACTGCAGATTTGGTCAGATGAAATGTTCAAAAACAGTCGCACAAAATTAAATCTCAGAGGGGTGGTTACGAACAGTATAAGCAAGAAGCAATCGAGCCGAGGGTCGGTTCATTTCAAGTAATGAGTGTGCAAGGGGCCCTGAATCACGGAGGAAGCGGGAGGGGGGGGGGATCATGCTTATGGCACGGATCATCTGGGCCAAATGTGAGTGCGCCCTCAATCATGCTTCATCTGCCTGCGTGGGCTCAGAGTGGCTACATGGATTGTCCTCCGCAGCATAGCAACCATAGAGATGAGAGGGCCCCTCCTGTCAGCCAACAACCTCCCTGATGTTGCGGACCTCACCACCGTAGACCACCCTACTAGCAGAGCTGTTAGAGATGCCATAACACACACAGTTTTTTTATCCTTTTGTTCTCCTGTTCCTGGAAAAAAGAAAAATACATTTAGTTTCCCATGCTTTGAAAAACGATTGTTACTTTTTGTGCTCAGATTTTTCCACCATGAGTTTTACTTAGTTTAAGTTGTTGTTTTTTTTTTTTACTGAATATCCAGTTCTGAGGTCCTCTTGTAGAGAAACCTGAAATTGTCTGCTCCAACCTGAAACAAAACATCTAATATGAGTCGCTTTGACATTTAAGCATTGTCCTTTTGCCAGGCTTGCTTAAATAAAGGTGCAAATGTCTAATGGATTGCGCTGTTGCAATTTAGGTTCATCCATTACCACTTATGATGCCCTTGGCCTGGAAGTGGAGCGCACAGGCTCAGGTGGAGGAAGATTTCCCTCTTCCTGCAAAATTAACATAATAGTGATGGAAACAACTCGTTCATTTTAGGATAGAGAGCACTTGAAGCAGTTATTAGTTCAATGAGTAGACCACCTCCATTAGCAAGTAGTTAAAGAAGAATCAATTACAACCGAGTGTCCACACTCTTACCATCTGTATAATGATGGGCAAATTGAAAACGATTAAATTGGTAAAACATGTAATGATGATGTAAATGGTTTATTTAATCCAGGATCAGCATACAGGGTATGTCACAGGTTGCTTTCACTGTTACCTCTGTACAGCTTAGTAGTTTAACATTGACTCATGGTCACATACCCTGTAAATTATGGCCTGTTGGTCGCTGATGAAACTCCTTTCCCCCACTTCCATTAAGGTGTGATCCTCATTTTTGCAGAGGGCCAGCTCCTCAGTCAGGGGTACTCCTGTGTAAGAGGCCCCCTCTGTCTTCTTAATTCATTATTTTTCTGCTTTATTTATTTGATCCCAAGTCCATACACCATGACCTGGGTCGCAGCTGAAAGAATAAAGCTAAAATGGTCATACAATGCCATACAAATACAAGCAAACAGGACAGGGTTTATGGAAACATACCAACCTTAGACCAAGGCTGGACCTAGACATTTTGGCACTTCACAGTACAGCAAGAAAACAATAACACCTGCACCAGCCAGCGGTTGGAGTTTCAGGTTGTTTGTCCATCTACTCCTGGAAAAAAAAACTCTTTAGTGTAACCTTTTCACAATCCAAAATCCTGCACACATGTGCATACTCACTTGATCACTCATTTTCTCATTCAAAACTTTATATTATCCAGGCTACCGTGCCCGTAAGCCCGCATACACACAATGACAGTGTCTCTCCGACTCACACCTTGAAGGTCAGTTTAACCACTGAGAGGATAATGAGAGATCAACACAAATCATTGCTGCTCCTACCCTGCTAGCCTCATTATATGTGTGTATTTGTGTGTGTCAGAATGTCAAAGTGTGTGTGAGAGGCACAGTGATGATATGGTGACCTTGATTTGCTCAGCAAGATCACACACTGGATAAGGCAGTGGCACTGCAGCTTGACAATGCTTGGGTCTCTGTGTAGGTGGATCCCAACATGGAAAAAGGTTGCAACTAATGGGCTAATCCGCTGAACGTGGCTCACATGCCAGATGTCAAACCCCCCTATCTGTTTTGCAAAAATTTGATTATGATACAGCCCAGAGTGTTTTTTTCCCTTATACCATGGATGTGAGATCACTTTACACACAAACAAACTGCATGATGTTTTTGGCCTGCTGGGATGAGCTGTAGGGCATCTCCTAATTGCTGCACACTTTTGCAGACTTGTGCTTTACAGAGAACACAGATTTATACTGTACATTTTCTTGATTTTAACAAAAGCCCATATAAGATTCCCCTTAAGGGCCTCCCCTTAAAGATATGGATATGCCCCTCTGGTCAATTCTTGCAAGTGTCTCCTGATTTTCTGACATCTCCTTATGCCAGGTGATGTGAGAGCAGGACATATATGTTATATGGTATAGGAATCATTAGTTTCTATAGGAAATCACTGAATAATTTCCCAACAAGTTGTGGTGTTTATTTGCGCAGAATTACTATAATAACCCTATTAATAATAATAATGAAAATACAAAATACAAAATTGCAGAGATACTGTGGTAATAATAGCAAAACCTCACCTTCATTAAGACTGATACAATGGGTACTGTCTTGGCTGATGCTTCTTTTAAATAAAAGTCAATATAGTATGTAATGTTACTAATAAAGTCTAAGAATGACTGAACTCATCCTGCAATGTTACTTAAGTTGGAAACTCCATTCCCCCTAGAATCATTTTCAATATCATCCCCCGTTCCTCTGTATCAGAGCCAACAATGGCAGTTTAATTAGTCCCAGAGCTGGCCACCTCTTCCTATCACCATCGGTCTGTATCCTTTCCACCCTCTTCATCCCTCTCTGTGTCTGTTTCTCTGTCTCTTTCTTCCAGTATCTTTGGCTGCCTCATCTATCCTGTTACAATACAATAAGCCTGTGAACTTGGCAGTCAGATCCACTTTTGTGTTGATTTCATCATAGAGTCTCTCTCTCTGCCACATATCTGCTCAGAGAGGGGAAGCGCGGCTTCAGAGAGACCAATGGTGAGCGCAACCAATTGTAGCACTGAGACACATTAACTGCCATTGTTGGCTTTGATACCGAGGTGAAGGGAAATTATGTTGAAAAGGATTCACGAGGAATGATGGCTGAAAAGTCGCAAGCACAGTTGGAGACAGTAGGAGAGTGCCATGGATAGACAGGTTCTAAGAAAATACAACTTTTTACCTGCCTCACAAGGGTTTCATCTAATTTGCTGTGCTAGTTATTACGATCCAAGGGGTATAACACTTTCTTGTTATACATATAACAGCAGCAGATCCAGTTTAGAGATCGGAGGTTCGATCCCTAGCTCTCCCGGTCCACATGTCGAAGTGTCCTTGGGCAAGACACTGAACCCCGAATTGCTCCCCGTGCTGCGCATGGGTGTGTAAATGTGGTGTGAATGGTTAGATAAGCCATCTGTGTGAATGTCAGTGGGAATGGGTGAATGTTACAAGTAGTGTGAAAGCGCCTTGAGTAGTCAGAAGACATTTACCATTTACCAAGTCCATTATAAAACATGCTTATTTAGGCCAGAAACCCTCCACCAAACCTCCAGGCTTCGATAGAAGCAGCGTTAGTTTACCATTAGTCTGGCGCACCAGATGTACAGTGCTGGGATGCCAGAGTTCAGGCATTTTCCCCCCTTCTGCTATCCCCGCTATTGCGCTTAGTACTGCCCAAGACAACTGAGATTGATTCCCCCTATCCCAAAATGATAAGCCAGTGTAGCCAGAACATACTCCAGAACGCCTTGGAGATAGGTCTGCCAATGCAAGACTAGTTTGCAATTAGACATTGGTTGGGTGATGTACAAGACTTCGCCCCCTGTGACACACTTGCAATCAACATTCATGTTTTTATTAAATCTAACCACAATCTTTACTCAACTGCAATCAGTTGCTTAGTCTTAGCTGTACCTTAAACGTGCAGTAGGCGACATTTGTTTGATCATATTCACTGAAGCCAACACTATGCTCCGAGAGAACAACATAATTCATCCGGTTTTAGGAAAAAAAACGTGTTGCATATCATCCTGTCCACTCAGTGCAGGGCTGTGAGAGCTGACTGTCAGGCACAGTTTGTGCACAAGCCACAGGTTCTCCCTCCCTGTTCGTGCATGTTACAATATCGCCTCAAGCTAGGCATGCGCTAAATGACATTGGCAGTTGGCATCTGTAAGTATGTTAGCCAGCCTACCTCCATGTAGCATGTACTCCATGCCATTTTTTGATGATAGAAGACACTGGCGGGTGCACAAGACTCCTGTGAACGCACTGACAAGCACACATAGAGAGTGCAGAGGAGCTCATTGGGAGAAGGGGAGGGGCGTGAGAGTAAACATTCAAAATTTGACTGACTCAACTCGATCTGCAAGACTTGCCGACTGCAGCTTTTACTTTTAATAACTATACTTTAACCATAGATTATTTGCCATAACCACAAACTTTTCCCAACCTTAACCATAACATACAGTAGCTGCCCTGTACGAGTCACTGTCTGACCGTGAGATTGTAAAAAGCAAGAATTATAAAACCTAATTTAGTCCCGTCATTGATATAAACGGGCTGGACAGTATATGGAAATATAATTCAACAGCACTACAGACTGCAGACTCAAATAGAGCCGAACATCAGATCATAACTGAACAAAAGAGCTGGTGGGATACATTTAATAATAGTATTTCCTCCCCTTCCACTATCTCCACTTTTGCCAGGGCACCATCCCTTCATTTGAGGCTAAGCAGCACCCAAAATGACTGTCCACACTACCATGACACAGAGCTCTTTTAAAATTGGCAGAGTATCCCTTTAGAAATGCAGCATAATATTTCTTCATAGTGTTGTGGAAATGGATTCTTCAATAAAGATCAACAAACAGGATCAGCTTTTTCTCCGTGGTTTATTTTGCCAAAGCATTTTCCTCTGCAGACACACCCCTGCGTCCTCACAAAGTTAGAGTCTAGCAGGAATGACAACGAGCCAAATCTCGCACAGTCTTTTAGGGAAGGGACAGGACCCGAATAGCCTTGGTTGGGTGACGTCTTTAGACCAAACAAAACATGCCTCAGACATTACAATTCTGAACAGTCTGAACCTCTCTCATTACAAGGTCTCTAACACAGGGTCCACATGCACAAATATGCCAATATATCATCATGAGTTAGTTATTTGCTGAAGACACTGAACTGTGTCTGACTTGACAAAACTATGATTATGAATTACAAATATCCAAAATCCCCACAACAATAGCTTGCTAGCCATTTTATTTAATACTTTAAGAGAATTAGGCCAAAAACAAGCCTGGGTGAGATTGATGGAACTTAGAAACTGGCAAACTGACATCTGAAAATGCAGAAATGTTCAAACTGGTTGTAGCCATGACAGACAGCAGAATACCCAATAAAACATGAAGACATTTTAACTTGTTGGTTTTATAGAACTCCACTAAGACAAAGTATAGTAGTATCAGTAGAAAACAGACCGTCGAGCACACAGAAACTTGTAGAGGAATACAGCTTTGACTAACCACCTTTAAGCTTCTGGTCTCTAATCCATCTTCTGAGAGAGAAAAAAACATGCCACACCAAGTCACCTCCAAGCCTCTACATCATCCATCAGGTTTGATGGAAAACTCTATTAGGACCGACAAAGCAACAGTTGGAACATATCCCAGTGGGCAGAAGAAGTCGAGCTCTCATATAATGTCCATTAACAGTAGAGGTGTTCACATGTGTTGTAGGGAGCCGATATGATATATTTTGCTGACGGTGGAAGTCAGGCTTCAAAGCCCAGTGAAGGTTACATAGAAATGTCTAGAAATTCCATTAGAAAAACAGACACAAATACAACTCTACAATGACATTGAGTCCCTTATTAATGCGTGCTGAACATCTCTGTCTACTTTATTTTACAAGAGATGTCAAGTCAGTGAATCAATACCTGGTTGAAGCCCATATTTACTACCATATTTTTCGGAGTATAAGTCTCACCAGCCGAAAATGCATAATAAAGAAGGAAAAAAACATATATAAGTCGCATTTTTTGGGGGAATGTGTTTGATAAAATCCAACACCAAGAATAGACATTTCATCTTGAAAGGCAATTTAAAATAAAAATAGAATAGAGAACAGCCTGAATAAGTGTACGTTATATGACGCATAAACAACGAACTGAGAACGTGCCTGGTGTGTTAACGTAACATATTACGGTAAGAGTCATTCACAGAACTATAACATATAGAACATGCTCTACGTTTACCAAAAAATCTGTCACTGCTAATCACTAAATCCAATGAACTCTTCTTCCTCTGTGTCACTTCTGAACAACTCCGCCAACTCAAAGTAGCAGGTAGCATCTTTTTTTCACAACACACTTCTGCCATGACCCGCCCCTGCCGAATTTTGATTGGTTGACGTTTGTGTGACGATTGCTGATATACGCCTAGTCTCTTACGTGACTGAGATAAACAATAGCCCGGGCTATTATTTGATATTTTACGGTAATGTGTTAATAATTTCACACATAAGTCGCTCCAGAGTATAAGTCGCACCCCCGGCCAAACTGCGACTTATAATCCGAAAAATACGGTACGTAATTATTTCCCAAGAACCACCAGTCCAACTGTTTTTCTAATGTTAAGCCATCACACTAAATATTCCATAGTGAACTCTGTCCCTCTGCTGTGTTTTATTGGACAGTAAAGATATGGATATGCAAAAACGAGGCAGGGGCAGGAAGGTATCCACTTTCAGCCCAGGAGGGTGTAAATGTGTAATCTCACTGTGTTACTTTCCAGGGATACCTTTTATGTTGCTGTCATTACCTGTGTTTCCATTCAATTGCCTCATAACTAATACGGCAAAGGTATTTCCATATTCCATTTAGTGCAGGGGTGTCCATTCCTGCTCCTGGAGGGCCGCTGGCCTGCATATTTTAGGTTTCTCCCTGCTCGAACACACCTGATTCTAATGATGTGCTCGTTGTCAAGCAGCTGAAGCTCCTCACAGGTTTGATAATCATTAGACTCAGGTGTGTTACAGCAGGGAGAAACCTAAAACATGCAGGGCAGTGGCCTTCCAGGAGCAGGATTGGACACACCTGACTTAGTGCATTACCCCTATTTCAAAAAATATCAAATCCACTTCAAGCGAGCTTAGGTTTTATCACATTTTGCTGTTTCCATAACGCTTTTCCAATGCAAATCTTCATCTTTGACTTGACGAAGTGTGACATCTAAACAGGCACCTAGTGAAAAAAAAGCTTTTCTTGAAGTGTTACCTCCTGTGTAATCCCGAAAGTTAAGCATGCATTTTGGTGACACTGCTTTATACGTCATACTTACAATGATCAACAGCTACTGTGTATTTTTTTAATACAGCATTGGCTGGCGTGACAAATATGTTTTTTGTCAGTTGGTTAGGTATATAGCGTTTTTGATTGGTATTTTACCTACAGACCCATTTTCTTTCTTTTTTCCCTCTTTGTCTTCCACGTGGTAAATAATAGAGGTAATGAAGAGCCACTCCTTCCAGTGGAGAACACCTGATGCAGAACACTGATGGGTGCACTCAAAATGGAGATAACGTGATTAGGTGCCATGTAGGATGCTTTCAGTGGGGAAAATGTGATAGAGGGCTCTCTAGATTGCACTTCCTGTGGAAAGAAAAAATGATGCAGAGGCATAAAGACTCTCCTAAATGCTATAAACATTTCTGCAGGATAGTGTCCCACTGAATGCAGTCAGGAGCCCTTTTTGTCCTCCACTGGTTCAGACTTAAAGGTAGACCTGTACCATTTTATAAAAGATCACTCATTTACACCCATACTGCCAACATGGCTTCAACATTAACAATAATGTAGTGTTTGTGTGTTTGCATGAGGAAAAAGAGACCAGAGAACAATACACCAAATTACCACTTTAGCACTGACATGTCTCATCCCTGAAGGGTGAAAATGACAAAGGTGATTGTTCATATGATCCGCTAATGAAAGCACTTCTACTTGCCTTTTTGTCGACTGTTCCAATCTGTGTGTCTGTGGAGACATTCCCTCCCTAAATGCAAATAGTCCGCCATGTTAATGACGCTGCTGACAGCCGTTGGTCTGCCAGTGGAGCTCGTCACTAACCGTTATGCTATCTTCAATTGTAATCAGTAACTTCCAACTTCTTGAGTCAGGCTTGAAGTAAGGGCAGTCATGGTAGAAGTGTAATAGGAATGTGTGTGTGTGTGTGTGCGTGTAAGGATTAAAGACGGTAACATTTAGGGGACGGACCGAAATTAGAGAGGTGAATGTATGTCAATAAAGTTTGCAAAAGAGCAAAAAAAAAGTCAACACACATAGCGACCAAGAACATGACAAGATGGAGGCTCTGCAAGAACAGACTCACCTGCAATTACATCTTACTGCCAAAGAGGCCACTAGAAACAACATATCTCCATTCTTACGGATCATGACTTTAAGTAGTCATTGAGTAGTATTTGAAGCTTGGTAGGTCCAAAATAAACTGTCTCTTAATGGATTTTGCCTGATTTGAATCTCAGCTGCATAGATATAAGTATATACAAGATGCTATTTCACTTATTAATGGACATTTCTTTGTTTTTTAATCTATGATCAGTTGCTGATTCATTTAAAACAGTATGCAGAGACACTTGCATACTGGTCGAGATCCTTTGACCCAGAGGTATGAAATATATATATATATATATATATATATATATATATATATATATATATATATATATATATATATATATATAATAACACATTTTCAACTACACAAATTCAGCAGACGTGGGCATCACCTATAGGAACACGGAGCAATCTTCTGTGCACAGTGGAAACCATGGCAAAAAGAAAAGAAAGAGGAATGATGTTGGTGCTGTTAGTTAGACTTAGGTCTGGTAGTAGTCCAGAAGGAAATAACAGCTTTCATATGCTTTATGTCAGCTGTGAGTGTGCCTGCAGTGCCATTGTTTCCTCGACAGAAAAGGAGGCTATTTGTGTTTTTTCAACAGCATCGAGCATCACCTCAATTTCTGCATCACTGCACCTTTTCTATTTCACTTACGTCAATGACACTTTGGTCCAAGATGATGGAGGTGCGGATCTCCATTGTGTAACATGGCATTTCTGTGGTGCCGCCGTGTGAATTCAAGATAAATACTGTGCCATGAATACACTTTCCATTTAGAAGTAAATGGGTTTCATCAACATTCGCGCCGATGGTTCTGAATGCTTGTATCTGGACTTATCATTAATCATCTGTTATCATGTGTAACCTTCTTCTTCTGCTCCAAAAAGCACCAACCTGGTGGCCAGAAAAAAGAAAAGTTGGCATTGTACTTTTCTGCAAACAACAGAAATGTTATTGTGATATTTTGGCAGCCTGTAGCATCCGTATGAGACACACCGGACTTTTAACTGAGAGCAAGTGCTCTGGAAGTTAGTAGTATAACGAGCGCAAAACTCCTCTTAGGGCGCACTCACAATGTCCATCCGTACCGTGCCCAAACAGGTTTTACGGATAAAGTCTAGTTCGTTTGACCAGTGTGAGTGCAACCATACCGCACCTAGCTGCGGCCAGCTTGCCGGCCACAAACCGTCTGGAAGAGGTGGGCTTTTGTAAAGCGCGTTTGCACGTGTAAGAGCATGAGCGTGTGCATGTGTACGGCCAAAATAAGGTCCATGTGCAGACATTTAAAACAATGGCGGCGAAAGGTTCACGTTGGTGTGATGCGGAGGTGGAGTGTTTACTGCAGATTTGGTCGGATGAAAATATTCAAAAACAGTCGGACAAGACGCACAAAAACTCCGAGGTCTATGGAAAGATTTGTAAACAAAGTGACGCATCGCGATGACGTCGATCAATACATGTGACTTGTTACAGCGTGATGACGTATAGGCAGCAAGAAGCATTCGTGCGAGGCCCAGGTAGTGTGAGTACAAACAGGCCTGGCCCGAGGGGGGAGAGGGAAGGGGGGACAAGTACCCTAAAGCCCAGGGCACGGTACGGACGGACAGTGTGAATGCGCCCTTAAGGACATCAGGGTGGATGGCTGGTTCATAAACACAACAGACTTTGACCCAGGAGACTGCTGTTTGAATCTTAATTACAAAACATAACATACTTATTTTAAACAAAACAATATTTGCATGAACCCAACCAACCATGGGAAATGTTAAGATTCAAAATATCTGTGGTTTGCAGAATGGTTTTTTTTCTGGTGACTGTGTTAACGGCACAGATGAAGGTTTGGTATTTTATTAACTTCCTTCCCAATAACTGACTCGGTTGATGTAGGTTATGATAATAATATGGAGAGGATATGGAAATGAAAAATTATCCGATTGTTACCAGAGCACCTCAGAATGCAACCCCAGCACTTTTACTATATGGAAATGAGTGTTTCCTAACTGTGAATACCAGAGAGTAGACTGAATATAAAAATGCCCTCTCTCTGACCTTAATGAAACACCGTATTTTTTATTGGCCTTGATTTAGTTGCCGCATCGTTGCTTTTTCCCGGAGCCACCGAGGGCGAGATGTGATGACAGAAAATTTGATGCTTTAAATGAGTCCAAATGATACTGTCATTTTTGCGGAAACCCAACATTAGGATGACTGATTAGGTCAAATTTAGGTGGAATTTACTACCTGTGATGTGTATAGGGTGTTGGGGCTGTGTTACTGTGATCATGAGCAAAGCCTTTTTCACAAAGAGTTTGCCTTGATTGTCCTGACATTAAACAATGTTCAAATTGTTTGTGATTCTGTTATTAGTCATAAGCATTTTCTCATATGAACTTTAGACAATGTCAGGTGAACCAGGTCCAGGAATGGTCAGTTTCGCTGTCACACATGTAGTACACAACTATTTGTCTGACAATTCCGGCATTTTCCTTTACCAACAGAAGTCCATGAATCTCACTGTCTCCTGCTATTTATTTTCCAAGGACCCCGTCCGCTTAGCTCCGTGCAAGGCGATTATGATGACGATTGTGTTCTCCCCCATTCAAGAATGATAAGCCAGTGTAGCCAGACTATACAAGAGCTATAACAGTGCTAGCGGGACTACAATTAACCCAAAGACGGACTGCATCATTAGGGGTTGACATTAATACTGTTATGATAAAACTTTATAGGTTTATTTTGATCAATGTATTTTAGATGTAGGTGTGGTTTAAGCAGGTAGTAGGTTGCAGGTCCAGCAAAAGCACAGAAAGAACCAGTTATTTGTTGCACCACATGGTAAAATATCAGGGATGTTTAACTCTGCAGTGCATCAAAAGTACTGCCGTTTCATATCCTTGAACACTTTCTTCATTTGCATGAATAACATGTGTGCCGCTCCTTGTTAGACTTCTTTTAATCCTTTTATTTTGACAACCTCACTGCCACATTCATTTATCACACATCAATTAGGGGAAGAGATCCACAGTGTTTGTCTTGCTAAATTGAAACACTTGAGGCACTATTAATTAACAACTGCATCACAGCAGGATGCATGAAAGGGAGCATCCAAGTGTTATGTAGGTGCCCTGATCGGGCATTGGCAGCCTGTTGCCTGTGCTACTTTGTGCTTTATTGTGCTAATGTTACCTCAGTATCTTTGGGGCGTGAGGTCTGCATATTAAATATCGGTTTTTAGTTTGCAAACCACCTTCTGCCCACTATCCAACCACTAATACCAGCTCCAGTGTTGTCTGGTACAACTGATTCAGACATTTGCATTCTCACACACAGCTCCACCAGATAATGTCTAGATAAGTTCAGGTGTGCAGGGCATGTGTGAAAGGGGCTTTAGTCAACTTTGCCAGGATAAACCCCTTAAAAAGCCATGAACCATGAAATGACTATTTGATTGCAAACCTATACCCAGACAAGATGTGGATGATTTCGTAAAATGCTGGATTATGTACAATGCCAAAATGTTAGAGAAAGATTGTGGTTAAGTTTAATAAAAATGCTATTAATTTCAGGTCTGTGATAGGACGTGATATCTGGTCTTCTGCGAGAGAGGAAGCCGCGCAACACACTCGTCTACCACCATGACCTCTACACTTATTTTCTGCCTCGCACCTCACAATGTATGTCCAGGGCCAATCATCCAATAAGGACGCTGGGCTGTTGAGTGACATGTCAAGCTGCTGCTAGAATAACATCTTGACATGTCAGTCTAAGGTAAAAGAGCCAGAGTAGATGTGCTGCAAACTGGTGTGACAATGATTTCATAAAGACAGCAAAGCCCGAGTCTGATTTAAAAAAAGAAAGGAAACGAAAAAGAAACAACTGTAATTACCGTCACGGTTCTCTCATCCCCCAAATTCAGCATGCAGGAAATCGGGGATGCTCTGAAACTTGTTGATCCTCCCTCTAATGACAGTACCTCTGTCATCTCTCCTCGTTCTTTTGCAGCTGTAAAAATAGAAACTGACAGGGATGGAGAAAGATTAGAATGTGACAGAGACACAGATGGAGACAGCCAGCACATAATAGCTCCCCCCCCCCCCCCCCCCAAGTGGAGGATGTAAAACAAGGAGAGAAAATGTGGGGAAATGAAGAGACGCTTGCTTATCCCATTATTTGTGAGGAAGGAAATAGACAACGACTTTTTATTTGTACAACCTGCTGCATTCTCTCTCCTGCTGAGTTTTAAATGAAATCATTTGGTACGAGTCTCTCTTTAATTCACATTTCCAAAACCTCATCATGTACCTGTGATACACAGCGGCCTCCTTTTATTATGAGAACAAAACCACTCCAGCAGCCTCCTTCAGAGTGATTCTCGCTCTCGCATAATTTACATCTTCTTCCTCCTCAGTCGCTCTTACGGTTGTGCACATCTCTCTCTCTCTCTCTCTCTCTCTCTCTCTCTCTCTCTCTCTCTCTCTCTCTCTCTCTCTCTCTCTCTCTCTTTCTCTCTCACACACACACACACATTACATTAATTTTCATTACTTAGAGAGCCCTTCAGTGTGTGGGGAGAGAACAACTCTTTAAACAGCTATGGCTTTTCAAGTGTCAATCAGCAGAAATAAGGAGGAGGAGGAGGAATATTGCAAAACAGGGAAAGCTTTCTGTGTAAATCACCAGAAATGAAGGAGACTGAGAGGAGGACGAGGAGGAGAAAAGACAACAAGATGAAGCCACAGGAGAGAGTATCCGGTGTCATGATGAAAACGTTGAAGCAGGGACGAGCGGAAGAAGACGAGGGAAGACGTGTTTAACATTCTCTGTCTGTCATTTAAAAGTGTGCTCAATGAAAACCTTCCTGGTGCTTAAATGTTAGGAAGAGAGGAGGGGAAGGAGGAGAAAAAATGGCTGCATTAGAGGGAAAATGGGATTTGTTGCCACCAGAGAATCTCACGGCAGTATTACCTCGTTGGACTGGAAACAGGGCAGATGGCTGTTGCAAAGAATTTACACACACACACATGTTGCAGCCCAGACTAACACACTCTCTGCTGCCCACGTATTTATTAATTAGTTCAGCTCAGCCGTCTGGGGTATAATTATGTCCCTGCATCTTTATATATGTGAGTTTTACTCAAATGCTGCTTAGGCAGGTCTCAGAATATAATAAAAACGTTTTGTCCAACCTTTATGCTAAATAAGCACATAGACCTACAGCATAGTATTCAGGTTTCCTCAAAATAAGAAACATCAGCAGAAGATAATAAACTAAAACATAATATTTACTTTTTGGGGGAAATTCCTAGGATTGCAATTCTAACCGGGGCAATGTAGTGTTTATAATTACCTGCATACATTTTTCAGAAGAAGTGTGGGGGTTTCTGGAACTACTTTGAGGTGCATGGAGAACTTAAGGAAGTCAATAGAGGGCAAAACTTCGACAGGAGTTGAAGTATATGGAACAATTTTGTGTGTGTGTATGTGTTTCAGCTTGTGACCTTCATTTTTTAAAAGAGAAATAAAATTAGAGTCTACAGCCCCACAAACAGCAGTGCGTTGAGCTAAATGCTACTGGTCAGCCTGCTAACATGCTCAAAATACCAATCTTAATATGCTGATATTTAGCAGCTATGATGTTTATCATGATGACCATGATAGCTTTCTAACATGCTAACATTTGCTAATTATGGCAACTTCTTCCATTAGTGTGTGAATGGGTGGATGTGGCACGTAGTGTAGATGTCCAATAGATAAGAAAGGGGCTATATAAAGTTTGTTTACTATTTATTAAGATAGTGGACAGTACAGTACAGTAGACATACCTGCAACTTAGATAGTATAGTAACTGATAGCAGACTTCATCCTCTCGGGACCCCACAAAATTTCATGACAATCTATCGACTAGTTTTTGATATTTCAGTCTGGGCCAAAGAGGTGGACCAGCTGACTAACAGACAAACATATTTCATCCATAGAGCAGTGCAACTACTGTGGCTGTGCTACCTGAGCAAATGACCTCATCATCATTCATTCATTCATCTTCAACCTCTTGTTCCCATCGGGGTCGCGGAGGGGCTGGAGCCAATCCTAGCTGACATTGGGCGTGAGGCGGGGTCCACCCTGGACAGGACGCCAGTCTGTCGCAGGGCACATAGAGACAAACAGAGACAGACAACCATTCACACTCACATTCACACCTACGGGCAATTTAGAGTCATCAATTAACCTAACACGTGCACGTCTTTGAACTGTGGGAGGAAGCCGGAGAACCCGGAGAAAACCCACGCAGACACGGGGAGAACATGCAAACTCCGCACAGAAGGGCCCCAGCCGGGATGACCTACTGTTTCTAAAGTGAATCACTCAAAATGCACTGATGGATGATTCATTTTGCTATGTTGTTATCCTTACAGATGCTAAAACTCAGCAGCATAGGTAACTAGACTCTTTCATCAAAGCAGAAAACTTTGAAAGGTCTGAATCAGTCAAATGTTGTTGATTTGCTTGATAATACATTACTAATTGGCCTTGTACAGTAGGTACATGCTTCATTTATAGGGCATGACGTTTCCTGTTGCTTCCCTCCCCACAAATTTTCCTTTTATCAGCACTCCATACAAGCTGTGTGTGACAGCTGGGCAGTGATGTATGTAAGCTCTGCTCAAAATGCTGACACCTTCCAATCAGTCAGATAAGAAGCATCGGGCAGCTACACTAGATTCGTACGCACCGCCAGCTGATCGGCCTGCTGTCTGACACCTCATCGGCTGATCAATCAGCTGACCTTAAAGATCATCAATCATACTCAAACAACTCAATAAAGCGCCCTTTATAATGTGACAGTTCACGCTCCCCATTTGTGCTGTACACAAGATGCTTCCTGAGCCGTTTCTCAATATGTTGCTAGCATTTTTTTACTGAACGATATATATATTTGTTCTTGCATGCTGGTTGAATTTATCCGGGGAGCATCTTCAGCTGTGTGTCCATGCAGTAAATGTCCCAAAGTCCTTTAAATTTTCAAAGTCAATATTCCTCTATATTATGGAGATTAGACACAAGTGTGATGAGCTATGGGGTTTATATACACTGTAAATGCACCCATTTAACATTAATATTCAGCACCTCACTGCTAGTGACACATACACTGTGTCATTGGCATGTACAATTAAACTGCAGAGGTCAATAAGAAAAGCAATCACTTCTAAGGGACTTATGGAAATGAACCTTTAAGAAAATCTGTGTTCAGTGAGGAAATAAGTTATGCTCTTTCTCCTAAAGCAGCTGGTATTAGGTCTATAGCGAGGAAATTAACCTCTTATTTCCCAGGGGAGTCATTTTTTTATTAGATGTAAATGTATTTAACCTTCTCTTGCTGCTGGCTGCAAGCCTCTGGGGAACGACTGTTTAGTGGTCAAAGTCAGCTAAGGGTTAAAAGAAAGATGTAGATGTGGGCTTTTCGGACGATGTTTATGGAAATGAGCTTTTTATTTTTAACTTTAACACCACAGTTGCTAGATGAAGGGGTCAATAAGGACATTTTCACAGAGATTTGTCTCTTAAACCCGACATGGAATGTGTCATTTTGCTGGCTTCCTGTATCTTGTAATAGCTTTTTATCATTCACACATGCGAGTGTCATTTGCGTTAACAGTTGTCATAGCTTTCTTTAAAGAGCCACAATGCTCACACAATAATTGGTACCTGATTGGCAAACCAGCTGAGTAGAAAAATTACTGAATCCAGTAACACATTATCACCAGTTTTGTCATTTACAGTATTAGACAGCAAATTAGGAGAGTCATTTATGTCCTGGGAAGGCATGGTGATGTGGTGGTTAGCACTGTTGCTTCACAGTAAGAGGGATTGCTGGTTCAAATCCTGGCCGGGACCCTTTTGTGTGGAGCCCAGGTTCTCCGGCTTCCTTCCACAGTCCAAAGACAAGCGGGCGTTAGGTTCATGGATGCCTCTTAATTAAAATAAATAAATAAATGAGTGTAAATAGTTTTCTGTCTCTGTGCCCTGTGATAGACTGGCGTCCTGTCCAGGGCGGACCCCGCATCATGCCCGTCAACTATGATCGGCTCCAGCCCCCCCGCGACCCCGACAGGGACAAGCGGTTGAAGATGGATGGATTTATTTCCTGTGCGCTGTATGAAAAGTGTTTTTTTATTATGTTTTCCTCCATGTAGTTGGATGAAAAGTTAGGGATTGTAGAGGGTTTCTTTTTTATTTCATTTTGCCCCCGAGGGAAAAATATTTTCATACACTGACCACACTAGACTTTTTTGTGTGCATAAGAGATGATGATGAATTGTTCACAGAGCTTTTAAGGTGAACGTGACAGCCATTTAATATGTCTAATAAACCAACAAAACAAATTGCCTTTGCAATGACGGTTAAGTCAGACGTGTGCTGTGTTGGAAATATTACAGAAATGTTTCTAGGTCATTAAGTGTCTCAGAGGGGCTATAATGTAAAGCTCATTATATCATCAACTGTACAATTAATACAACATACACACAGTGGGCAGCATATATTCAGTGCAGAAGAGTGCAGATTAAATGCAGTTTTTCATGTTTTACTGCAGATTATTCTGTTTTCCAAAGCATGCAGATCTATTCTCATACTGTCTACTGTGGTGACTATTACACAGCACATGACTCAGAGATGTATTGTTTTTATTTTACTTCTTTACTTTCGAAGGAAACACTGTGAGACAAGAAAAGTAAGAATCACTTTAATTCAGAGTTGTTACCTCAAGAAGACGCACTAGACACTACACATCTAATGTATCTTAACCCTACTTGGACTTCCCTGTTAAAACCGTCTCCAGAATAAGTCTGCAGCTGAATTTAATTTTCTTACCACTCAACTTTAGGTCCTGGCCCAGCCTGTGAGGGAATAATCTACAGCGTCAATGTATAATTAACTAGAAAGGCCAAAAGATCCATCTGGTTTTCAATTAGAGTGTAATCTCGTGAGAATGGGTCTAGCTTTTGACTCCTTTCTATAGAATGGAAGTCGCTGAGGTCAGCAGAATGAATGTCTCCCTTGTCTGAAACAACCCCCCCAGAGTATTCTTCCTCAGTTATCCACCAGGTTGGATATGACATCTTCCTCATGTGGAAGTTCCTCCGGTATGACATTCTTTTTTTTTTATGAAAAGTGTTGAATTTTCAGTCTATTGAACACAGTCCTTGTTAATTACTTTGGAATAGACTTTACAGACTATATGTCACCTGACACAAGGACACGAAAAGGACAAATGGACAAAACCCTCTGGCGTCATTTGTCAACGCATTGGGTAGCCCTGTGCGTCAAACTGTCATGCTCCACTGCGGTCACTGTTTAAACCACAGGAAACACGTGGTTAACATTTTGAATTCAAACATAACTACGTGGTTAGGTTTAGACAACAACACCACTTGGTTATGGTTAGGAAAAGATCATAAACAAAACTGTGGTCTCCTGGGAGAAAGTCCTGTGTTTGACTCGTCTACCACCCTGACCTCCTCCCTACATGGACTTTGTCGCTCTTACTTCTGGAGCACTTGCTCTGAGCGTCTAATACTGACGCAGATGGGTTTACAATTGAAGGCCTGGTGAGTTTTACTGTAGGAAGGTATCTAATTGAAATGAGAGCGGGCTAAACACTAATATAAGATATGAAGATTATATCGCAGATATATTTGACACCTCCATCTTCAATGTGACCTGTAAGTTGCCAGTATAATCCACCAGAAGTGCTTCGTCGGATGGTCCAAGAGATTCAGAGACTCCGTCCAACAAGTTCTAAAACTTTCTGAAGTGGTCAGGGTGTGGAGATGAGAAAAGCCAGGGTTTGAACTTCTCTTTCTTCAGCGGTTGAGCCGGATGGACTTTCAACCCTATTTTAACTCCGAATGGAATAATTTTAGAACAGGCCCAAATCTCTGCTGGTTCAGTTGTTGTTTTTGAAGATGGTCACACGGCAGGAGCTGATTAATTACCTGAACGATCGACAATCTGGCTGTTGAATGGTCGGCTGAGTTCTGTCATGCCAGAAATTCTGGTTGACTGTCTTGCAGTTTAAGCAGTTCAGTGGTCTGATTTCCCTTATGGCTGCTGTCGGAAGATCTGTTATAAACAGACCATAGTGTCTGCATCGTCCATATTTTCCTTTTTTTCCCCTCCATCTTATACCTTATTCCATTAATCATAGTAGGATTAAACAAAGTAATGGTGTCAGATTAATAAACAGGCATGATGAAGGCTTTAGTGATGGAAATAAATGTGCATTAAATACAGGTTTGTATAGAACTAAAAAATGAATGAAAAATGAATGAAATGATTATTAATGAACACAACTTCTGATTCTGTAAACAAATAGCGGATTTTGTGGTGGTGCGTGTGTGCGTGTGTGCGTGCGTGCGTGCGTGCGTGCATGCGTGTGTGTGTGATTCTTTAGTTCTAAGTCACGTCATTACGTGTTTGGGCCTCCTTAAAACCTCCTCAATGCAAACTTTAGTGACTCCAGACACTGTCTAACCCTACACACAGACATCAATGTAACCATGACAACAGCTGTCACAATTTATATTTAAAAAAAAACTCCAAGGAAGGGATGAGTGTGTGAAAGTGCATCTGTACATGTATCTACCACTTTGTTAAAGTAATTAGCATGGCACTTATTTTATAGACTTGTTCCTCATCCTACAAAAATATGTAACTGTTGAGTTGGTGGCTGAATAAATACATTTGAGTACCTTATTTAATTCTGTGTTGGCTATTTCAGCACCATGCAATAACTGCCCTTTAGCTAACAAAGGTCTAAATAGAAAAAAAAAGACATATTTCAAAACAATTATTTCTGTACTTGTTTACTTTTGGGGGAAATAAATGCTCATTTTATCCGAGCAGGTTTGAAACGCGGTCAGTCTCAGGAAAATCCCTTGGCTTGTTTAACAAACAAATACGATTACAGCACTCAAGGTGATGTCCAAAGTCCACATCAGATTAATTATGTCAACACAAACATATTTACGGCTGTACACTCAGCGATTTGTAGTCCCAGATGAATCAGATCAAAGCAGTGAGCGTTCTGTGGAATATTTATTTAAAGGAAAATGGATCGGAGGTAAAAGGTGCCAGTGTGTTTCATAATTAACTGTCAACCCATTGGCTAGTTGGACAGTATATTGATTCTCATCAGCTCTCATCCCCATGGGTTTTAAATGTCTCATCCTCTCTGTCTTTGTCATTCAATTGGCCTGTCTCGCTTCAGCGTTGGAAGCCTCTGGTGGTGTGTGTGTGTGGGGGGGGGGGGGTGTCTATTTGTCTGTCTGTCTGTCAGGACTACTGAGTTCACCACTAGATTGGGTCTGATTGACCCACCCCTACCGCTGTGGATGAAGTTGGAAGCTAAGAATACAGCATCTCTTATCCAATGTCAATCTCATTTGCAAAACACTTTGCAAGAAATGATGCAATAGTTTGCTTGGTGAGGAATGGGTTCGACTAAATACTCACACCACCAGAGACGTTATTTTCCAGTCCAAACAGGAGGGTGAGTTCTGTGTTCCAAATTTGGAGTGGATACACAACGCCACAAGGTTGTCCTACCCGATCAATAGTGATGATAAGAATTGCTCCATCTTCTCTGTTTCTGGACATGGAACAGTGTAAAGTTCCCCCTGGCAAGAGATGGTGAGCCAAGTTTCCTGGGCTTTAGAAGAAAGCTTAATCCTAAAATGGACACACTCCGCTGGGTTTTTTGGTCTTGTCAGAATTTCCAGACCTCAATGATCTCTGCGTAACGATTAGAGCATGGGTGTCCAATCCTGCTCCTGGGGGGCCACTGCCCTGTATGTTTTAGGTTTCTCCCTGCTCTAACACACCTGATTCTAATGCTCTGCTCGTTTTCAAGCAGCTGAAGCTCCTCACAGGTTTGATAATCATTAGACTGAGGTAAGTTAGAGCAGGGAGAAACCTAAAACATGCAGGGCAGTGGCCCTACAGGAGCAGGATTGGACCCTGGATTAGAGCATCCTTGGCCCCTCTCATAAGTCCTGCCTCCACACAGGAAATCTGATGATTAATTATATCTTCCTATTATCAGTTTTGTCCGAATTACCTATAACCTCTTTCTTTCAAAAATGTTTTATTTGAGATTGTTAATATGCACACATTGAATGTGAACATCACTATATAGGTATACAGAACCGGGTTGAAATATGTTCTTTTGTGTTTTCTAGAATATATGAAGCAGAAACCTATAAACCTACAGTATATACCCTAAAGGCCCCAAACAGATGGGTATGGATTCAAGTTTAAAAAATGCATAGAAAAGATTCCCATTCATTCCATTAATTAAAGTTGCATTCCTCTTATTTCACACATTATAAGTACTATAACTAGTATAGCTCAAGCCTATGATAACAGTTGTATAATATCTTGTGTGGCTTTGGATGAGCTTTTCCAAAGTCTCTGACGGTATATAACTGATGTCATTATCAGGGTTCATCATCTCAGCATGGGTTTAGAGTTAAATTTTTAACAAAAAGCCTGTGTTAAACACTGGAGGTGTCCGCTCAGTCCACTTCTTCTGTTAATTCTTTGTTTAAAGGCAGTTTTTCAAGACTTTATTATGGAGGACAGACGGAAAATGGGGTGAGAGAGAGGGGGGGGGCATGCAGCATGGTCGCAGGTCAGAGTCGAAACCGCGGCTGCTGCCTCCAAGGACCTTCAGCCTCTTTACATGGGGCAACTACTCTAATGACTCAGCCACCGCCTGCCACCTGTTCATTTTTTTTACATTCACCCATATTGAGCAAAAATCACAATTCACATAAAAAAACCATCACAATAACAGCTTTGCTTAGGTCCTATATGTGTGTGTGTGTGTGTGTGTGTGTGTGTGTGTGTGTGTGTGTGTGTGCGTGTGTGTGTGTTTAGGTGTGTGTGAGTTGGTGCACATTACAAATATAGACACTTGTCAGATTGTGTGTGATCAAAAACATTGACAGTCATGTGAGACTGTGTCTGGTCTGTGCCAGGAGACACAGCGAGAGAGGGAGTAGTGTCTGTGTGTGTGTGTGTGTGTGTGTGTGTGTGTGTGTGTGTGTGTGTGTGTGTGTGTGTGTGTGTGTGTGTGCGTGTGCGTGTGCGCGCGCATGTGTTTGAGCTTGCAGAGCACAAAATGTCAACAGCATGGCATGAGGGCACAGACACTGAAAGCTGTTTCTCTAATGCCAGCGAGACGATCCCAAGCCACAGGCTAAGCGCGCTGGTGTGTGTGTGTGTGTGTGTGTGTGTGTGTGTGTGTGTGTGTGTGTGTGTGTGTGTGTGTGTGTGTGTGTGTGTGTGTGTGTGTGTGTGTGTGTGTGTGTGTGTGTGTGTGTGTGTGTGTGTGTGTGTGTGTGTGTGTGTGTGTGTGTGTGTGTGTGTGTGTGTGTGTGTGTGTGTAAGGAGTTAGAGCAGCTGTTTGAAAGGTCAGAATATCCACAGAGCTACAAAGAGGGGAGCAGATGAATGGATGATGGGAGGATGGATGGAGCCGGACCGATTAAGAGAAGGAGGGAGAGGGTGATGGTTCGATCAGTCAGTGCACAACAGACAAAGAGACAACAATAATGATTTCTATATCTAAGAGTGAGTTAAATCAAATTCCTTCCATTTGCTTTGCTGTTTCTCTTAGCATCCACACTACTTGGACCTGATCTCAGCATGGATTTGATGCATCCTCCTTATTTTTTAAAAGTAAAGGTACTGTGATGTTGGCGATGTGGCAGAACGCCCTTCCAAGTATTGCAAGTAGCATCATAACCCCCCCAGGTTTCCAGCTAAACTACTTGAGATTCCTCAGTCACACCATATTCTTGTGATGCCAGCACCCCACACCAACTCAGGTGTCATTTGCGCTTTCTTAACCCCTTAGGCGGCAGATTGCCACGACGCACAGCCAAAATCAAACACACCCAAATGTCTGGATCCCCTGTACTCTTGCAGGGTTTTTCCTTAAAATGCACAGCGTGATGTGGTGGTTAAGTGTGTGTGTGTGTGTGTGTGTGTGTGTGTGTGTGTGTGTGTGTGTGTGTGTGTGTGTGTGTGCGCAGTCCAAAAGCGAGTGCAGATTTGGGGCCTATCCCCCACAAAAAAAAAAAACACACTGGTGGAGACTAAAGCATCAGGGCAGGAGCCGGGGTATAAGAGTGATGTGACCTATGTGTGAAGTTTATAATACATTGGCCTGATAGTGTCTGGTCAGTCACAGTGGCGTAGTGTGTGGGTGAGTGAGTGAGTGTGAGAGTGAAGTGAGAGAGAAAGAGAGAGAGAGTATGTTTTACCTGCTTTGACAATTTTGTATGACTGTTTGTTTGAGATGGGCATTTTAAAAATGTGTTTTTGTTTATCATTTTTTGTTTATCACACAGCAGAAGTGTATTACTGTTGCAGTGGCCGACTTTTATACGTATGTTTCACGTTCCAATCTTGAGAACGAGGAATTCTTTTTTTCTAAACTGGGCAATCTGTGTGGTGTGAATCCATGTGGTGTGTTGCAGGTGTGTTTTTGTTCACCTGCCAAGGTTAAATGAAGGTGAGGCACTGGAATTCCTCCCTGACCTCCACAGCTGAGAAACTCGTGACTAGTGCAGCCCTCAGTCCAGCAGAGCAGCATGCCTGTACACACACGTGCCGATTCAGAGTCTGTGGGTTTGTTTCTGTGTGTGTGTGTGTGTGTGTGTGTGCACAGCTAAACTCTAATCCCTAATGTCCTCTTGCGTGCTGCACATTATGTTAACAGCAGGTGCTCTTAATTATATTTCCCGTGATTACAGTCCCATTTGTAAACCTCTGTCTTGCTCGAATGTAATAGAGAAATTACCTCATGAAAAATAAATGAGAGTAATGAGGTAACATGAGCAGCTCCACTGTGGTCTCCATGACATAATAAACATGACACAGGAAAAGAAAAAAAGTCATTATTGATCAGCAGAGCATGGTAAATATTATAGTCCGTTTTCATCTTATAAGCGATTATCCTAGGGGTTTGGTTAGAATATGAACAGTCCTTATTATATCCTTATTATTAATAGGTTTGTGACCATCTTTATTGCATGTGTCCATTTTCTTGATACTATATAATCCTTAACCAAATAGATCTTTTTCATAGTGTTCAACCATCATTATTTTTTAATTATGTACACCTGTGGCTTTCCTACAGTGACAAGTGAAAACGTGTCTTTGCTTCCTTTAATGCCATATATATATATATTGTATTATAAAGTTTGTATGATTTTAATATATTTTAAGCTATTTTCATGAATGGACAATTTGCCATCGCCGTTTTCAAAAATAACATCATGCACACCTGTCTGTTTTCAGAAAAACTTCGATTTACACTAACCAGTGTATATATGTGGTGTATATATGCCAAACCTGTAGGCGGCAGTGTATAAGGAGGCTCAAGCCCACGTTAGCCAATCAGAATCCTGCAACAACAGCAACCAATCACTTCCCCTCTCTTCTGCTCCTTGACATAATACAGCAGCTGTCTTTGCGAATGCAAACATGTGACAGCTACTCTGAACGCGTCCATGATCACCACAGCCAAATGACGCAGGTGCAAGTTGTGGTGCATACCCTGACGTTGGCTGCCAGAAGCTCATTTTTTTCTGTTAACAAATGCAAAAATGCAACCAGAGTTTTTCAAAAATCTCAACTCTCACCGGAGTTTTTCGAAAGAATCATTTTCATAGGCAAATTCTCAGTTTGGGGGCCACAATAACAGGGAAATTTCTCTGTTTAAAAAAATAACCTGTAAGTGTAAATGGGGCCTATAGTCTTAGCATTATATTTTTAAATGCATCTCACAGCAAATACGGCCCCCAAGCTCACGACCAACACATCACTACTGGAAGGCACATATCACATATTTGAGCTTTGGAAACAGCCAGGCTAGCTTTGTGCTAAGCTAACCACCTGCTGGTCCTAGTTCTGAAGTTAACTCAAATGAGAGTGGTGAAGATTTTTTTAATCATATCCCGAAATGTCAAACTCTTCCTTTAAGTTATGAGCAATAATATATTATCAAGCCTTCACAAAGACCATGGGTGATAAAACAGAAATGTTGTTGAGTGGAGGACAAATGCAGCAACTTGAAGTGTAACAGAATAAACTCAAAATGTCAAGGTATCCCTTTAGGGGGCTATTATTTAATGATCACGTGAACGTCTCATCCATCATATAGCATGTGGCTATCAGGACCCACTGTTTTGAGGGAGGAATGTTAAACATTGCAAACCGGTCACGGTAGAAACTTTTTCCTGACAAATGCCAGGTGAAGAAATCAAACAGTGTGCAATCCAAAATGTCAATTGTCCCTCTCAGGAAAAAGCTGCTCCGACTCCTTTGATGAACCCATAACTCAAATGGTGACAGCCTGTGGAGTTGTACAGTTCCACGTATGTCCTTTTTGGCATTTACAGTCAATCTGGTGACATTAAGGATTTAAAACGTTCAAAGTCTCTGCAAGTAGGTGATGCCTTTTGTTAAACTTCTGCGAGGTTGACTCCTGTACTTTGACAAGTTCTCATGCTCACCTCTTGCCCTGTGTCCCGGTAAAATATCTAATGAACGAATGTAATGAGATGTCAAGCTCATAAGCAGAATTAAAAGTCCAAAGCTCAGATAGCATAAAAGTGTTGTGACAGACTGACACTACCTGGGAACGAGGATAGTTGAGTTCGGCAGCAGATTACTGAAAGTGATAATCCCGAAGATTTTCATTTAAATAAATGTCTGTTAAGTCACAAGCTAAATCCAAATGATGTAACACAATGGTGCTCAAGCCTTTGGTCCGCTGATGAAAGACCTGCACCTACTGTATACTCTGTATTAGCAACTGGGTGTCTGAAGCGACGTCCCCAGGAAAAAACCCAAACAGTGCACAGTTAGTGACATTTTTTTAGTTTTTTATTATTGAGATATTTACAACCTATAACAACATTACGGTATAATATGACAACATATAGCAATGCCACTAGGCCAGCCCTCCCTCTGCCCACAACATAGCACAACCAAAAGGACAGCTCCAATACATTACCCAGCAGTGACGCAACAGACGTATTCCTCAACTCACTTGTGTGTGGAGAGGAATACTGTTTTCCTTCTGGGGCTCAGTGATAGAGTGGGTCATCCTCCAATTGAGGGATCGACGGTTCCATCCCCAGCTTCCCCTGTCCACATGTCCAAGTGTCCTTGGGCAAGACACTGAACCCCGAATTTCCCTCCCGTGCTGTGCATGGGTGTGTAAATGTGGTGTGCATGGTTCGATTAGATGGTCTGAGGATGTCCACTGCCATCAGTGTGAATGCCTGTGTGAATGGGTGAATGTGACAAACACTGTGAAAGCGCCTTGAATAGTCAGAAGACTAGAAAGGAGCTATATAAGTACAAGTCCATTTACCATTTACCATTCTTCTGGTCTCTGCTTGCATTATGAGGAAACACTACTATGGCAACGAACAAAAAAAAAGAATGATGACTACGGACAATGGAACTTCAAATACAAGTGCAAATCAAGTCCAATTATCACCATAGACAAAGTGAAAGACACAAGATGTTTCAAGATTGTAACATTAAACTGGGTTTATTAAGGCTTTGTTCAATTGCATCAAATATGACACACTGAGTGGTGTTGCTACCTCATCCGTACTGGAAACCCGGTTTGTTCGGGTCCTATCCCACAAGTTTATCCCACATGCTGTGTCATGTGTCTTAATGTTGATCACTTGTTTTGCACTATAAACAAACAAACAAGCAAACAAACAAACAAAGAGAAACGGCCCTCTGCTGCTGTTTTTGCTGCCATCTAGTGGCATGCACACGCTCCGTTGATGCCTTTTCTCTTTGTTGATACCTTTTCCTTCTTCTGTAGCCTTTAATAATTTTGTGTTGTTAAACAGTCCTAAAATTTTCAAATTTGGATGTTGAAATACCACATGTTGAACTTTTAAATTCGCCCGAAGATGCCGCAGCTGAACCCACGTCGCCTCTGATCTGCGGATCATAGCAAGCGAGTGTGAATAATCCTTTACACCAAGGACTGCTGGGCCCTGCAGTGCGCTTCTCCATCACATCAGAGAGCTCTGAATGCTCAGATGACATCAGACTGACAAGTGTTACCAGAGCGTTTGACGTTTGACTCGATGTTTCATGTCACATTTGAGACAGGGCGGTTGGAAGGTGCTGCATCAAAATGCAGCAGTCACCTCAGGTGGAAAGCCTTTCGCCGTTTACAGTGCCTGTAAATGCCAGTGAAATGCCACCAAACACGGGATGTTAAACATATTTATGTGTGTGTGTGTGTGTGTGTGTGTGTGTGTGTGTGTGTGTGTGTGTGTGTGTGTGTGTGTGTGTGTGCGTGTGTGTGTGTGTGTGTGTGTGTGTGTGTGTGTGTGTGTGTGTGTGTGTGTGTGTGTGTGTGTGTGTGTGTGTGTGTGTTTACAGACCTGTATTGTAGCTTTTGTTGATTGTCTGGTGCTAATCGCTCTTTGTTGATTTGCTTTTCGACTGATCCATCGATAACGTCTCACTGATTGCAATGCTAATCCACCCTTACACACACACACACACACATACACACACACACACCCCAGGCTCTTCTGTAGAATGATCTTGCTGATAAAAACCAGCTTAAACACCTGATTAAACTCTACACGCACACAATCATTTGCATCACGATGACATATAGAGACAATGGGTGTCTCTCGGTAGCTATGGCAACAGACAGGTGATAATTCATATATGAAGGTTATCGTCTTTCCTCTCTCCCGCTTCTTAGTCCTTTTTATTCCCCTTAATCTCTACAATCTTCTTTAATACCCAGTTCCTGCTTTCCCTTCATCTTCTGGTCACCATCCTTTCTCTTCCTCTTTTTCCACCTTCCACCTCCCTTCTTCCCCTTCGGTGTTATATCATTCACTACTGTTTTCTTAGCCGCATGCTTTTACCTCCTTACTTGTGTCCTCTGCCCGCCTCCTCGCTGCCCCCTTCCCCTTGTCCGGCACTCGGCTTTCCCATTCTTTCTTCTCCCATCTTCTTTAATTCCTCTCTTTTCTCATCCCCTTTTTGCCCCCTTGTTTGTCAAATCATCTTTTCCTCTGCCCTTTCTTCTCCTCCTGTCTTCTTTACATCTCCCCACCTCCTGTTTTCTCTCGTCCTTCCTCCCTGTATAGTATCATCTTTGTCTCCTCCTCTCCCCCCCCCCCCCCTCTTGGAATATATGCAATGTTGTTATATGCAATAACCAGGTTAGTTCTGTTTTCCCATTCCTAATACTGTCACCTTGCATTACCTCAGAGTTTCTACTGGGCGTCCCTGTGGGTTATTTATGTGCACTCGTCTCTATATATGCTTGTTCTTTCCTCCTGCCACCACATTCTCAAGTAGCACAAAGGACTTGGCCATTAATATTCAGGGCCTCCAGGCATTTGCTGCTGGAGATACGTGGTAGAATATTGTTTTTTAAATTTATTTTCTATCTGTATTTATTTATTCTTTAGGTGATGGGATTGAACAGAAATTCATTCGGCGGTAATATTTACGCCCCAAGGCGTTTATGCGAGTTGTTTTCAGATATTGGTCAGATATTGTGGTATTTTTTCTTTGTTTGGGATGATGCTCATCTGGCATCCGACCCTCTGGTCCTTGTATAATCAAATCAAACAGTAGTGAGAGTAAATACAGCTTGTGTTGTAGGCAGTCACTTCTGCTTCACTTCCAAATAGCCTTTCCAGCCATGTGTTTATGTACGCTTCATGTAATGCTCAACGTGTGTTTGTATTGTTTATTTCACCGGGGTTATTGTGGTATTATGTGTGGTCGTGTAAGGTCAGAAAGATTTATGAGGCAGATACTGAACTTTTTTCGGTCACAGGTATAACCCCCCATATATATATATACAAAGTATATATATATAAATATATATATATATATATCTATATAATAATAATTAGATATTTGACATAAGAGGTCTGAGATCCAGTGTTGAGTGGGAGTGGATGACACAGGATGCTATTTTAGCAATGTGACCTTTTCTAATTATTCATTACATATTCTTCGGGTTTGAAATGCATTGTGCGCTGGTTTTGACACTTTTTCACACTTTGTCGTGGTGGCCACACAATCTCCCTGGTTCAACACGGCCCTGTCCCAAAGTCCACATAGGGGACACCTGGGTCCTGTACGGGTTCAGATCCATGGTTCATACAGTATTATTATTAAATCATTTCATTCCCATTCAAGTCAGGTGGAAACTGAAAACTAACAAACTGGAACTAGCCAGCTTGGGTGGCAGACGTCTCGGGTGCACCTGCTCTATGGGCCACATAGAGTGCAAGCAGACCCGTTCACTGTAATAATTTCTTAATTATAATTTCAAACGAGGCAGTTTAATTTTTTTGGGCTTCATGCGCCACTGAGCAACTTTGATAGGAATGAATGGGACTCCGCCTCGAATGCTGTATCCAGTTCTCTTAAAGCTATGGTCTATGATTTGGAATATTTATTATTAACGGCACTATATATTATGGTCCTGTAGTCCGATCTAAACAATATGAATAGCAAAAAGAACCAAAAAAAGAGCAAACCGGGCCTAAATGCTCCGTTTAGCTGGTGCCCTCACAATCTTCTTGTCTCACCTGCTCCTAGTCATCCCATCTCGCCCCCTTCCACTCCCATGGGGGGGCTCTGTTACCAGAAGGAAAAGACAGATACCGGGGAGCTGCCTCTGCTCGCCCCAACGGCGAAGGTTAAAGAAAACGTAAGTCGACCGAGGAAAAGGCAGAAATGTGACCTACACAGGAACCAAAGACGAGTCAACATCAGGGATTCCTTTGAGCGGGACTGAAAACAGATGTTGAGACAGCAGACTTTTTGTTGAACAGGTAATTTTTGTGTTTTATTGTGGTAGATGTTACATAAATAGCCACCATTAGTCTGGGCCAATACTGGCTTATGACTGTGAATGTCCCTGGTCTGATAAACGGCAACACGTTAGCATACGTTAGCCATGTGTTTTTAGCCAGCGGCTTCTGGCTCTGGGTGTAGTTAGGAGGCGAGGGAGGGTGACACAAGCTCGGAGGAAGGAATCATGGACCACTTAGAGGAGAGGCCTATAAATGTTCTCATTTGTCCAGGTCATCGTTATCCCCAAAGCAATTTCAGTCAAGAGCAACTGGACTTGGTTATTTGTCCAGATATCCAGGTATTTAACCTCTAACAAGGCCTATGATGTCACTGGAACCCTTTGTGCTCCAAGTGTCAACGACCGCCGTTAGAGTGGCAGTCGTTGGTTAAAGGTTAAATATTCAGATCCTTACATTACATAGTTAGACCAGTCCCAGCCTGGTCCTGGTCCTGGACCAGTCCCAGCCTGGTCAGATGCGTACATGAACTGATGAAGCCTCTTGGATGCGAGGTGAAACTTCTTCCTAGACAAATAACCAAGTCCAGTTGCTTTTGACTGATATTGCTTTGGGGACACTGAGAGGAGGGGTTTGGTCTGGGGGTGGGATGCTTTTTTCAAATCTGTCTCAGAGGCTCAACTGATTGTGGACTATAGCTTTAATACACTCGTGGTTTCATTCAGCTTATAAATACACCTCTAAATAAATGCTAGATGCTAAAACAGGGTCAGTAGTTGCAGTTCCACCATTTGGCCACTGTCACACTTCCTGGGTGCCTGCTAAACATTGTTAGCTTAAAATAACGGTAAGCTGAGCTAAAACATGCAATGATTTGTGTGTGAATATCACTTTTATTTCCACAGAGGTTCTGCTTTATTATTCCTCCCTGTCAGTACTGCTTTGTATATTGTACATTTGTATATTTGTTTTTATATGAGTTTATAATCAGTGTAGAATATTTTATTATCCATCCTGTTGTTTCTCATTAAGGATACTGGCACACTCAGCTACACTAATAGCCACGTTTTGCCTTTTATTTTATTTTCGCTTGTGTATGAGTTGGCACATGCAGTTTTATTAACATTCATGCTTTATTATTTGTCAGTAATGTTTTGTTTTATAAGTGTGTTTTTACTATTCTCCTGTGGGAAGGTTGGGTATCATTAAAAAAATGTATCATTGTACTGTTTAAGGTGTAAGAGCTGAAGCGTACCGTTTTATTAATGTGAAAGTTCTGCTTCATTATTTGTGCCTTTTCCTTGTCATATATTTTATTACGAGGTCTCTTTGTACTATTCCGCTGTGGAAGAGTTGGTTATCGTTTCTTTGTTAATCATTCATCATTGTAATCCATATTGTTTATCATAAACATACATAATTTAGCATTGTGCTTGCTTTCTGTCCATGTCAGAATAAACAGAGATCATCTCCAAAGAGATCCCAGGGTCACAGTATGCATGCTATCATTTGAGCGGGGTACATTTTGGGGGATGAAATGATGACTTCCAGTCCAAAAATATCCATAACAGGATAAAGACTCATGCTGCTCATCATCAAATCCAAAGCCACAGCCATCAAAATTAATCCTAAAGAGGCTGAAAAGTAAAAGCATCTGTCTTTTTATACATTATGCACAGGTATAACCAAGTAGGTTAAAGAACCAAAAGAAGGTTAACCTGTAAAATACTTTTTAAGACAGAGTTGGGAGAAAATAATGCTGTTACCCATTTGTATCACTCATTAAGTATACATTGGCATACACTCCTACATCACTGCATGGCGGTGAGAAGTTTGACAGTTGTTTGCTCTTTAATTACGTCTATATTTGAATCTTAA
Organism: Echiichthys vipera; assembly: GCF_963691815.1. Taxonomy (NCBI): domain Eukaryota; kingdom Metazoa; phylum Chordata; class Actinopteri; order Perciformes; family Trachinidae; genus Echiichthys; species Echiichthys vipera. The sequence goes on from NC_139837.1 coordinate 9,622,781, forward strand.
AAACACCAGAGCAGAAACATCTGTTTTGTTAGGCACTTAATGTCATGAAGGGTGGGGAGAATAACACAATATGTCGGACCCAAATGCAGGCAAGGATACAAAGAACGGTTTAAACGAATATTTCATAATACAGAAAACAAGGGAGACCAACCACAGGGGGAAAGGGACCAAACAAAACACAGGGGGGAAGGGGGAAAGGGACAAAACAAAACCCTGGACAAGCTTCAGAGCAGCTTCAGCGACAGACTCATCCAACCCCGCTGCCCTAAAGAACGGCACAGGAAATCATTCCTACCTGCTGCCATCAGACTTTACAACGCGGCACAGCAACGCGGCACAGCAACGCGGCTGAGCAACGCGGCTGAGCAACGCTGCTGAATAAACTCATACTACTCAAAGTGACCTATCACTGAAATGCACCATTCTCTCTCTTGCACATTAAAATCCACATAGCATATTGTAATATAGTGTTTATCTGCGATACTGTACTTTTATTTTCTTTTATTGTTATTCATATTTTGTATTTTATCTTATTTTTATTACTTCTGATTGCTCTGTACCGCTGCTAGGATGACCTCATTTCCCCTCTGGGATAAATAAAGTTATCTATCTGTCCATCTATCTATCTATCTAGACAGGAACGGGATCATGGGAACCTATAACAAAAGGGAACAAAGAAACAATCATTAACAAACAAACAAATACGCGAAGGATCAAACCAACAAAGTACGGGAGCCAACTGACGAGAAGTTACCACATAAATTAGGAAAACGGTCTGGCATTGAATGTGTCCCACATCCGGCCTTTTAAGCAGCAGAGCAGGTCATCAGTGGAACTGGATACAGCTGGGTGGGACCACTCCTACCAGCTCCAGACGGACAAACACCAAGAGGGGAGTCACATGCAGGTAACAACAGACAGAGGGAGACAAACACAAGCACAAAGGGAAAGGAAGAGGCTGGCAGAACAGGGATTCTGACACTTAAACTTAAAACAATTTAAAAAAAAATGGCAGTAATTACTTTTTTTATACAGCTGTGACAAATATAAAGGACAAAAACACGTAAATCATAAGAACCTTGGATATGGATGCAATGAAAATGAGAAATGAGAGTTGTTGCCAGAAAAACAAACCAGTTTGTACTAAATTTCTGTACTTTTACGAGTAGTGTTTCATCAGTTCTTATTGTTTATTGCTCAACATTTATTGATCTTTTTTGGTTCATGCGAGGGCATGTTTTCCCTCATCGCTCCTCAAAATGAGGGTGTTTTGCTCATGGGGTTTGGTTTCAGTGAAGGTTTAGTCTAGTATTGGGCTTGGTGGAGAAGTATTTCAGAAGTGATTACATTCATGGACATCCAGCCTTGATATTGATCATTTTCTGAAGTTTCAGAACCAAGTTTCTTTAGTGTCTAACCCCAGCTGTTGTTCCTGTCTCTGTTGTGCTATGTTTGGAAATGTGGGGCATTTTATGGCATGGTATGAAAATCACTCCCCTGTATAATATTTTACAATAACAGCGTATAACACTACGCAATAAGACCATGTGCAAAATGAGCGTAGGGATTCCAATGAAGATGGAAGATCCAAGAATGATGTTAATGGAAACAAAACCTATTTGTGAGTTTCCCTAGATGAACATCCCAATTTTCCCTTTTCAACAAATTTGATCAAAATCAATCATTTACTGCCGTCCTCACATTTCACAACCGAGAGCAGCCTAACTCCCACTCCCGATCATTCATCTGTGACGTTATCGTCATCTTCTGGCGCCCGTGGAGCTCGACGTGCTGATCCGTCCCTCTCCAGTACTTCCAGCTTGCAGCCACAGTCTCCCAGTTGTGCATGTGGCCCTGATGTAATCTCTGAGAAAAGTCACTGAGGACAAACCCGACATTAAACTTTCAACGGAAGAGAAAAAATACTTAAGCAGTGATTCAATTTAATGTTGTTCTGTTCGCTCTCTCATCGTCATATTTCATTTAAATCACTCACACACACACACACGCTGATTCATTGATTATATCATATCTCCCGCAGTAATGTTTCAGTCAAATGTTCACTCTGTAATAGTGCAGCTGGCCTACTTATGGCCTGATTGAAACCTAATGAAATCTTTTAATGAGCTGTCTCTGTGTGACAGCCTCTGGAGGGCGAGGCTGAACTCACCACTGTGTGTGTGTGTGTGTATGTGTGTGCGTGTGTGTGTGTGTGTGTGTGTGTGTGCTGCAAGAACTGAAGCTATTTGTGAAGCTTCCGGTTATTTTAAAAAAGCCTCTTTTCTGTCACCGAGACCTGGAAGGGATTTCCGAGCAGCGCCAGGAGAACACAACACACCCAAGACTGGATTAGCTCAACTTAAAGTGAACAACCCCAGAATATTTAAAGTGCATTTTTCACTCTATAAACCCTGTCTCTTCTTTCTCCTCTGCTTTGCATGCAACTCCAACCTTTCCTCTTACCTCCCCCCACCCCTCTGTCCTGCTTCCCTGCATGTAATTTTAGTCTTTAAAAAATGTTTTCTCTGTCTCGTCTTCCCCGTAGAGAGAAAGAGCACACAAGTAAAGACACTCTTATCCCCGCGCCAACGAGTAGATAAGAATAGGAATTACAGAGGCATTCACTGGAGAGAGTGAGGTGGAGGGAGGAGCAGAAAGAGGGATTGAGTGATCCAGACAGACGAGAGAAGGTGAGACAGAAAAAAGGAGGAGAGGAGAGGAGAGGAGAGGAGAGGGAGAACGACAGAGAAGAAAACACAAAAACGGGACATGCAAGCTGTGCTGCGCTGCTTTGGGCTTGTTTGTGAGTTTACTGGATCTTTTTTTTCCCCGCGCGGCTTGAAGTTTACGGAGGCGTGACTGATAACGGGGAACTTCTAAGACGTTTCAGCCGAGGACGGGGCCTATCGTTTCTCTCTCTCAAGGCCTTTCCAAGCTCAGCAAGTACAGGATCTGATTCCCAAGTGCAATAACGAGAAAATGTCAAAGACAGAAATAAAACACAAAACCAATCATTTCTGAGGTCCCCGTAGCCTCCAATGATATAGCTGGGTAATGTAATGCCTGCTACATCATTATGCGTGTCTGGAAATGGCTAGAGAATGTAAATTAACTAAATTAACTTCAATTTGATTCAATACGTGTTATCCCCAAAGGGATTGTTGATTTTGGCAGAGAGGCAGGGATTCGGTTGCATCTGCAGATTCACATCTGATGGCAGCTGCCCCAAGAACAGCTCCTCCTTCTGCAACATGTGATACTGTCACTTAACTCAGTATTTCGGACTAAGTGCAGTATTGTGTGTATACTGAACCGTGTCCATTTTATGAAGTGAACAAAAAAAATTCACTCAGCTAGGCCTCTACTGGTTATATAACAGTGAATAGTGCACTTGGACATGCTAGCTCGCCATTGTGCTATAATACCTTGTTAATATTTTATGTGTGCTGGGATTGAGCTGACCAGAAGAACCAACTGACCTGTGTGTGTGTGTGTGTGTGTGTGTGTGTGTGTGTGTGTGTGTGTGTGTGTGTGTGTGTGTGTGTGTGTGTGTGTGTGTGTGTGTGTGTGTGTGTGTGTGTGTGTGTGTGTGTGTGTGTGTGTGTGTGTGTGTGTGTGTGTGTGTGTGTGTGTGTGTGTGTTTTCTGTTCCAGACAATGAACAGCAGCACAGAAAGAGTAGCGAGCCTCTCATCCATCATTCCTCCACAGAACTCGCCACAACGCAGAGTCAAAAGGTTGCTTAACCAGTTTGACTGTTACACATTATACAATTAGAGATGATTATAGTCTTTACTCCATGTGCAATTTAAAGTGGACACCGGCTAGCCACTGCAATAAAAAAGCACAAGGGTCAGTAAGGACAGACAACACTTTACAATCCAGTCTCTGTAAAGTTATCACAGTCACCATCATTTTATCCTCGGTTGTGAAAATTAAGAGCCGAAAAACCCCGTTCACTGTACAAAGTAGTATACCATGATTGTGCCATGTCCATCCTGTTGTCACGCCGCGGTGAGGTCTGTCCTGTCTTTGGGTTTTTTGTCTTGTGAATTTCCTGTTTTATTTAGGTTGTCTGTCTCTGTCCGTCTCTATATGCCCTGTGATAGACTGGCGTCCTGTCCAGGGTGTACCCCGCCGCACGCCCGATGTCAGCTGGGATCGGCTCCAGCCGTTGGTTTTTGGCTCTGTGCCGCGTTCTTGACTCAGAAAATAAATTTTCCTCAGTCCTCATTTCTGCCCTGTTTAACACTTGTTTTGTATTTCTTTTGATGGAAACCAATATAATGACCCTCATTCTACATCAAGTCAGTGGCACTTAATTAACCAAAAAAGTTTTTCACCCAACACATATGTAAAGTCAATTTTATTTATATAAGTCAGTGTCATAAGTCACAATTGCATACAACACCTTCTACCTTTAGACCAAGCCTCCACCACAACGACTTCCTGGTTGATCCAATACGGATGTGCCAAAAACTGCAGTTCTCCGAGTGTCCACTAGGAGTAGTCTGCACAATCCGGCTGTTCAGTCGTTACGTAACGCCCTTTCAAAATATGATTTCTGGGTCCCAGCTGCTCCGAGCCTCATATTTCTAAAACACAGCAGTGCCATATTTCCCATTGTTTGAACAGATCTGAGTTTTTTTTAAAAACGTCGTTTTCATTTTACCTCTTTCTTATGGATAAAAAAAGGCGTCTAACTGACTTTAAAGGTGATTGTAATTGTTTACATGGTCAGCTGTTGTGTCTGTTTTATTTAAACGGAGCATTTGTTCCCTTAAATTGTATTTTGAAAGGGTGTTAGGTCAAACTTCACAGCCGGATAGAGCAGTTTCTCATTGCCCCCCATGTTAAACAGGCCGTTTGCACAGCATCATTAAACTCGTTTAAGGCCTGGGACAAAAAAACATTCTAGTCTGTATGTTTAGGTCATATCTCCATGACAACACGGAGGGGGTGAATTTTTTTGGACCAGGCTAGTTTTTATTTTATTGGAGGTGAAAGTTTATGAATAATTAGGGGCGTGGCCTCTTGAGTGACAGCTAGCCCCTGGCCATCACTTCTCCTCAGAGGCTAGTTGTCAGGATCAGCATGCTAACTCCGTCCTCTCGACCTGGACCGCAGTCATTCGTGTGGTGGTGTTAACATAAGTGACGAGATGGTTGCTCTTCGACTGAACCAACAGATGGTTTAGGAACACAACATGTTAGCTCTGTTATGCCAATTAAGTAGCCGCATTTGCACAATGACGTGCAATATAAGTTAGCCTACTATCGATGGCACATACACTAGATGCAAATCTGGAGCACCGGGAGGATTCGGTCCGTGAGGGTCTGTGTTTCACAGTCTATGGGCATGGAACTGTGTTGTATTTAAGTTTTAATCTGCCTGCCTGCACTTCACTCCTGGAGTGAAGGGGTGTCAAAGTGATCCAGTAAAGGGTCGCTGTGGCTGCAGGTTTCATTCCAACCAAGCAAGAACACACCTGACTTGAGTCATGCAATCACCTGAATTGTCCTCACACAGTTGATTTGTTGGATCAGGTGTGTTCTTGCTTGGTTGGAATGAAACCCTGCAGCCGGATCACTTTGACACCCCTGCACTAGACTGACACGGGTTTGCCTCTACTTGACTCGTGGAGCCGTTGTAATCTCCGCTAGAGACACGGAGTGCAATGTCAGTCGCTGCCCTCTAAAAAATCCTGTTCCTGTTACAAAACTTAAAAAATGACTTCTTGAAGATGAATCTTCAACCGCTTGTCACTATCGGGGTCGTGGGGTGGCTAGAGCTGATCCCAACTGACATCTGGCGTGAGACGGGGTCCACCCTGGACAGGACGCCAGTCTATCGCAAGGCACATAGAGACAAACAGAGACAGACAACCATTCACACTCACATTCAGACCTACGGGCAATTTTAGAGTCATCAATTAACTTAACACATGCATGTCTTTGGACTGTGGGAGGACCCGGAGAGCATCCACGCAGACACAGGGAGAACATGCAAACTCCACACAGAAGGGCCCCAGCCGGGATTCCAACCGAACAGATCGAAAAATTATTATGATATTAAATTATTGTTAATATGATGCTATCACACCATATGATATATATATATATATATATATATATATATATATATACACATACTGTGGGTGATTTTTGATTACTGACCTTTTTGTTTTGATATTGCGCAAAACAAATCTGGGAATGAGAATTGAATAAATACAGTATATGTATGTAGTGTATTAAAGGTTCCATATTATGCTCATTTTCAGTTTGTTTACATGCTTTAATGTTTAAAAACACGTACATTTTACACTTTTGAAATACACCTCAATGTTTGAAGCACTCCATTGTAGCTCCTGTCTCTGAAAGCCTCCTTCCCAAAAAAGCCCAGTTTGGTATCATTGGTCAGTGTTTCCCGGTCATATAGCCAGGGAATGACTGTTGCGTCACTTTAGCAGCACTCTCTAACTAGATAGCATAATTGTCCTGGCGGCTCGTTTAGAGACAGTTTGTGAATACAGGCTGTGTGAATTTCTCTGTGGATTGAGTGTTTTAATACTTTCACAGTATTTATGTAACACCTCAACCTGCTTTATAATCAACAGACACATAGAAATCTCACTTTTTACAACATGGTACATTCAACACATAAAATTAAGCCTCTGATGTAAGTGCTGTTTAATATATCATGTAAACACCCATGGTATTAATGTCTCCATTCTTTATCTCTGAGCACCAGGGCACCTATATAGCACGCACAGGTTAATCTGTATTGTTTATGGCTTCTGTATAATGTCAGATTAGATTGGACCCATTCCACAATGCTCTGTACTCCAGTATCTCGGAGATCATGTGTAGATTACTGACAGTATTATTCCCCGGGCTCTCTGAGCTGATCTGCTGCGCTTTACCTCTGGATAAGACAATCCCAGGTCAAAGCAATGGAGCAGGCACGATAACTGATGCAGTGCTCAACAGATTAAATCTATTGTGACCTGGGGCAGCCGGCATGTTAGATAAGGCCATATGTCACTGTCTGTGGACATCGACGACCTGAGCTCAGCTGATCTGGTGTCTGCTGGAGTTAGCGTCTGTTTTCCGTCCTCGCTGTCCCTTCTGACAATATATCGAAACAGTTATAGCTTAGAGCTCCTCATATAATAAAGAGCAGGGTTCTCATTCTTCAACACGCTGGTATTAAGCATGTGTGTGTGTGTGTGTCTGGCTGCAACTTTACTTTATTTTTTGTTGCTGTGGAAAATAACGCCAGTGTTCTCTGCCAAGTGCCACAATATTGTCTTAGGAATGTTATCATCTATCTCCATTTTTCTGTCCCTCTCCCCACTGTGCCACTGTTGATATTGATGTTGCCGATGCTGAAGACAATATTAGAGGCAATACCAAGACTTTTCTAAAGAAGACGAATCTCTCCGCAAGAACCTCTAAGCCCCCGGGATGCCACAGTATTCGTACCCTGAAAGAGAATATAAACATGTGTTCCGGGGTGTGTTGCATATTGCCAGTCAAGAGTCCAGACTAGATCAGTTAACTGTTTTACCCATCAACCCACATTGTAAAACCTCATGTTTATATGCTGTGTCTGTTTGTAGTTAAAGCCGTTTAGTGTGTGATTTCAGTACAAATGGGCCGCAGCACTGGGAATCAAATCACCTGCGTTTAATAATGTCACGATGTACAGCTGTGCGTGTGTGTGTGTGTCTGTATCTGTGTGTGTGTGTGTGTGTGTGTGTGTGTGTGTGTGTGTGTGTGTGTGTGTGTGTGTGTGTGTGTGTGTGTGTGTGTGTGTGTGTGTGTGTGTGTGTGTGTGTGTGTGTGTGTGTGCCTGTGTGTGTGTTTGTGCGTGCATGCGTGTGTGTAGTTCTTGCGTAGAGTGTCTGTGTGTATTATCAGAATACACTCATGCACTCACATTGCCTTCTATATTGAGAGAGGTTAATTGTGTTTGCTGCCTGCCAGGTTTTACTTGTGATTCGATTAAATGAGCATTTGATAGACCAAGGAAAATAGGCATCCTACATATATACACCGTATATTTTTATACATATATATACAAAAGGCTGTGTTGGTGTGCTGACACGAGAAAGGATGCTACATCACAACATAAATCAAAGGAATCAAAGAAAGGACATATATGGAAGATATTCCGTGTCACAGGATCTTCAGATTAAAAGGCCACTGAATTTCTAGCACCGAATATTTATGCATTGAAATTATGTGTCTGAATTTATACATCTGAATTGAACTCTTCAAACTTTCAACAACTTATTTTCACCTTTATATTTCAATGTTCACAAATTCAGAATCAAAGATCCAATATACCAAACTCAATGTCGGAAATTCAACTCATATATTATCAACTTGCTCAAATTTCATTGGGCCAAATTCAGCTGCAAAATTCAATGTACGAAATTTAGTGTTAACGTTCGGGAACCCAAGGAAAAGCAATCGATTTCAGATTCTAGGTGAATTGAATCGATCTGAATTTGGAAAAATATGGAGTTAAACTCAGTCATAAAATTCAGATACATAATTTCAATGCATAAATATGCAGCGCTGTTCATTTAATGCACTCATTCATTCATTAATGGCAGATGGCAATTCATTTCAAAATCTGATGACACAGATTTACTTCCGCAGACACATGAATAGCATCAGCAATAACAATAACATCCTTCATAATTCAAGTCAGTGCATTTTTTGCCACAGCCCTCCGCAGTAGTAGCTCAGATGCACCAACACAATGGTCTCGATGAAATTTGGAGAGGCATCATGAAGAAATACTCAAGATTGTTATTATTATTATTATCAACGCGTTGTACAAATAATAATCTCCACTGCATGATTTCAGTTAAAAAAATATATATATTGAGTTCCATCTCATGAGGACATCTGAGAAAAATGAGTTAATTCAAAAGTCTATTATTTGGTTTATTGTTAATTGTTTATTTTTCTCTATTTAAATGTATTTCTTTTCCTCCTATTTGTGTTTTAAATGCTGTTCTCTACATTCTGTCTCATGCTTTATGTAAAGTACTTTGCACTCTTTTAAAAAAAGCTCAATAAATATTCTTCCCACACCTTAGACTTGCCAAGATATGAAGATTTATATATTAAAAAAATAAATTCTGAAGCTCTTTCTGGAGGAAAAAGCCTCCAAAAAGTCACATCAGAGAACGATCAAAATTGATATTGCACCAAAGATGATAAATTATTCTCCACTTTGCGACTATGCCTCTGTTGTGAAAATAAATAAAGTATATTTGGGTCCAAGTGTTTATTGCTGTCACTTGGAAGACAGAGAACCAGCGGAGTACAGGGAGGTGGAACAGATACACAGGATGAGGAGGGAGAAGCCTGAGGCGAGGTTTGAGTTTGTCGTCTCTCGGGTCTGTTTCCTGCCTCCCTGCTGCCCACTTCCTGTCCGTCCATCACTGTGAGACTGGAACTGGGTATGACAGATGGCCTCCTCACACCGAGGGTCACGTGTTCTTAGGCTTTTGCGTTTTGTTTCAGGACACGTTTTTCACCTGGAGACATGTGTGTTCTCAGTCAAACAGGGGATGTGGCCTGGAACAGCACTTGTCATCAGTGAAGTGCGCTGTTCTCTTGCTTACTAATGATATTCAAGCATCAATTATGTGAAAAGAATTTGTAAGTGTGATTCATTATGTTGAGTTCACATAATTAGACCGGGTTATTCATCGCATTAAATGTCTTTGCCTCTAAAGATGCAGATGCATTAGAGCCACCTCCACCCTTCACCTCCTCCTGGTATGAACATCTGTTCCTTCCTGCTGTGGTGGTCCTCCACCTGTTGTAGTGGCCTGGGATCCTTGGTTCATGACTGACTCCTATATATTTTAGGAGAAATAACCGTCCAAATAATAGCTATTTACCGCCGTGTGTACATTTTCATGCAGATTGTGAAATGCACGGAAGAAACCGCTTAATTTGTGTGCTGCTTTCATGCCCGGTAGCTGACTCAGAGAGTTTATACATAATAATATTGTCTAAAAAACAATTTCCACTCAAAGAGCTATGAATCACTTGTTTTGGAGCTATCCTCCATGCCACAAGGGCTTCATAAGCAGTTGTTCAAACTTTCCAATACTACGACATCTCACATTGCTTTAGCTATTACTATAGTCACTGTTACTTTGTGGTTGCTTGCTTCTCTGGAAGTGTGTCTCTGTCTGTCTGTCTCTGTGTCTGTCTTTGTCTCTCTCTGTCCATCTGTCCATCTTTTCTCTCTTTCTCTCTCCTTTTCTTCCTCCCCAACCGGTGCAGACAGATGTCCTTCCTCCACAGAGCTGGGTCTGTCCCACGTTCCTGTCTGTTATTGTGAAGGTTTTCGTTGCCACTGTTTACTCACCGGGGGAATTGTTAGGTCTATGTAAATCATAAATAGGTCATAGAGTGTGGTCTATTCCTACTTTGTAAAGTGTCCTGAGATAACTTTTGTTATGAGTTGGCACTGTAAATAAAATTTAATTTAATTTAATTTAATCTCATCTATATTTGGTTCAAAATTGAGAAAATTCTGGACCTTAAGTGGCGAAAAAAGATCACATTTTTCCTGTTTAGGAGTTGATCAGTTGAAGTTATCCATCTCATTATGACTTTAAAGGTATAGTCCCCCATCTGGCCTGTTGGTTTAGACCCGACTATAAGTCTAAATTGAAAAAAAAAGAAAGGGAAGTACAGGGCTTTCAAACCCAGATATTGGTGGGGGATAAACATTCTATAGGTGCTTTGAGACATGCCATGATCCCAATAGTAGCATTTACACTTGAAATATGAAGCACTGTTGTAAGAAAATACAAACTTAAGAGGGATATATGCACTCTGGGGCGGTTTGCGTATGATTTAAAGTTTAAGCCAGGGACGTATGATCCAGCATTCAAAGAAGGGACACAAAAAGGTGTGACTGCAATATGTACAGTGTCAGAAGCTGGACAATTTCCCTGATCTAAAGACAAAGAACAGACTTGAATACAAAGACTTTTATAGATACTTGCAGTTGAGAGATTAATTCACAAAAGAGATAAGGTCAAATTAAACTATAAATAATGTGATTGGAGTTATTATCGATTCGTACAAACAGAGGGGGTCTTGGCCCGTCTCTGCTCTCTATCGAGCTTTGGGTGAGAGCAGGAAGGAATCAACACTTTATATAAAAGCATAATAGGAAGCAGACCTAAAAATCCAAATACAAGAGCAGTGGTACCACATGTGTGAGACACAATGTACATCAACAAACTCATTAACAAGTACCTTGTTTGCTGTGTTGTTTTTTGCCTATATACATGTGAAATCTCAATAAAACATTTAATTGAAAAAAAAAGGTACAGTCCCAAATTTTTGGCACTTACTCGCTTTCTGGCTGAGAGTTGGATGATAAGAACCACTCGTGTGTGTGTGCTACCACCAGCAGTCAGTTAGTCTGGGGTTTTGTTGTGAACATGAGCTTGCCAGGCCACAAGTGGAGACTCCAGGAAGTTACTGCACACAGCCAAGAAATAGTCCCTCACAACCCAGAACACGCTAGAGAGATTATATATCTTGTCTTGCCTCGAGGTTCCCTAGGAAGAGCTAGAAAACATTATGATGTATGCCATTATTGAGCTGTTTCTACTCTTTGTGCTAAGCTAAACCGATGCTAACAGGCTCACCCTACACTACACCATGAGAGGGGTGTTAAATGTCTAATCTAACTCTTTGCAATTAAGCAAACATGCATTTATTTCCACAATGTCAAACTATTCCTTTAAGTCACAATGGAAGCATCCAAGTTTTAATAAGATAAATAAATATGTTTGTACGTTTTCCATGAGGGTTAAACTGTAAACCTGTTCCCAGAAAATGCAATTTCCATGCAATAAAGACAATAATGTGAGTGAAAGCGGGACCATGTGCATTCATTTCCTTGATGTTATTCTCACCACATTTGAGCCGTATCAATTAAAGGACTAAATATATATTAGCCACTCTTGGTGTCTCAATCAAATATTTGACGGATCAGTCCAACTGTGATGTTAAGCTCTGTCTTGGTGATGAGGACAGCGACGGGACACTGACGAGACACTGACGAGGTGAAGACAAGAGAATGATGTGACTGAGACAAGAGAATGTCGTGACAAAGTCAAGACGAAGACGTAACGAAGACAAGATGATAAGACGATGACAAGACGAAGAAGATGATAATGAGATGACGACAAGATCAAGACAAGACCATGATGTGACTGAGACAAGAGGATGTCGTGACAAAGTCAAGACGAAGTCAAGACGATGATAAGACGATGACAAGATGAAGAAGATGACATGATGATAACGAGATGACGACAAGATCAAGACAAGACCTCGATGAGACAATGACAATCAAAAATGAAACCACATAAATAAAATTAGAAGAGGAATGTGTCTGAACACAAAATTATTTCAACTTTGTCAGCAGCTTCCGTACTGTGCATATATGTATGTATTACGGTAACTGCTATGTCAAACTCCCAACTTGAGTACCCTAAATGAATATATGTTATTGTTGTGTTACTGTTTGGTCCCTGTCCTCCACTGACCACACCTATGGAGCAGCAGACAGCCGCAGGAAGAAAGATCATCATCCTGGGCAGTGAAGGCTTGTTTTATTAAAGATCTGCTATTTCAGAGCCCGTGCTCAGAAGCACAGTAGAGTTTGGCTGTAATGGACTTGGACTACGGAGCTAAAGTGCTCTGACTAAGTGCTCCATCTGTCTCACTGTATCTAACACAGGTATAACTGTTTCCCAAAATAGAACAAAAGAACAAACGGACATTGGCAGAAGCTCTCAAACCCTCATCTTCCCCTTCATACTGATGCTTCTACGGACAACTATTTCAAAAGTGCTCCAACTGCAGAGCACTTGCAGAAATATCCATCCACACAGAAATATTGGTGAATTATTATAAAACAGTGAAATATTAACAAGTGCTCTTCTGGGGCATAATTCAGCCTGGTAGTGTCATTTATTGCTGAGAGGAGAGGGGGGAAACACATTGCATTCAAAAAGCCTATTTCAAACTGGATTTGAAGGAAATGTGAAGGTAAACAGTTATCTGAGATTCAGCTTGTCGGCCCTATAGTTGCTATTGTGTACTCCAAAAGCTCAAGTTTCGTCAAATTCAAAACAATTGAGCATAAGCACCAAACACTGGAATCACCAGCTTCAGTCCAAAAATGTCAGTGTCAGCCTTGAATAACCACCATTTTCTCAGACAAGAAAGAAGAAACAAACAAAGAAAGAACTAAAAGATTACATGGTATCTTGTGTTTTTTCTTGTGACCTTGTATTTAATCCACCACCCTTTCACCCAGGCTCTACCAGTAATCATTGAAGGCTTATGTCGTTTTGTTAAAGCACTATCAGCTACTTCCACAAAACGTCTTTGGTAATTTATTGCTGGCAGTAGTGATTCATCTCACAGCACATCACATTCTTCAATTTCACCTCTAAGATGGAAAAATAGTCAAGGCTCAGGCAGCATACAACCTGCCTCCTTTGCCAAGTTTTGACAGATCAGTCCAACTGTGATGTTAAACTCTGTCTTGGTGATGAGGACAGTGACGGGACAGTGACGAGACACTGACGAGACACTGACGAAATGAAGACAAGACAATGATGTGACCGAGACAAGAGGATGTCGTGACAAAGTCAAGACAAAGTCAAGACAATGACGAAACGACAAGATGATGAGAAGACGATGACGAGATGCAGAAGATGTGAAATCTATTGTTTCTGGTGAAATCGACTGTTTCTGGTGCGTTAGTGTCCTCAACGAGCAGAGGGTGCTGCTGTGAGCCCCTTCCCCGTCTCAAAGCACTCAAAGGCGTTCACTGTCTGGCTAAACTTTTCACACCTTCTTAGCAACTTTATTTTTAAAAAGCGACTAGCGACAAATTTAGCAACTTATTCAGAGTATCAGGGAAAAGGGAGAGATATACAGTTGGCCAAATTAATTTCCATGCATGTGGCTCAGAGTCCAGTGCAGTAGACAGTCTATGGGTCCGTCTCTCTCCTCTCACGCAGCGGCCCTGTTGTTTTTATGTGATGCTGCGGGGGTTAGAGGTCGGAGGTGGGGCGATGACTGCATCGTTTAACAAAGTATGCGGTTTCTCTGTCCAGATGACAACTCCACGGGGGGTGTTTTCAAATCTTCCCACTCTTGGACCCCGTTTCAAAAGATCCCGTTTTCAGACTCCGATAACGCCGGCTGCCTGTGGATGGTCGGCCAAAATGGTAGAAAAATTGTGCGGTTACAGGAAAACGCGTCTTTGTGTGGACGGGCCCTTATTCTTGTTAGATAAAGTGTATATCTTCTCAAAACTTTATTAATCCATCTCTTCAGACATATCACAGGGAAAATTAAACCACATAAATAAAATTAGAAGAGGAATGTGTCTGAACACAAAATTATTTCAGCTTTATCGGCAACAGTTGGCCCAAAACGGACAGGAGTGGAAATCCTTTGTTGCTGTTCTACATGCCAGCTGGCAAAAAGGGCTGTAAATAATAAGTAAGTATGGGCAACAGTGTATATATGGGTAAAAAGTGCCGCTACAGTGCCGTTACAACCATTCCCCGGTTGCTAAGACAGAAAGAGACACTGAGAGCATGGATGGACAGTGCTCTGATTGTGTTTTTTCAGGAGGGGGTCTTAAAGAAAAAGGCGCTAAAAACGGAGCGTTGCAGACAGAGGGTGAATACAGGTATACTCAGACAGACAGTGTGAGAAAAGTATGTGTCTTTTGAACATTAAAGAATGTAAACATGTTCAGGTAGAAACCAAAATACCAGCATGGAGCCTGGAAATGAGCAGAATATGGGACTTTTAAAGAGTGTGCGGTTCAGTGCTTAGGGTTTAGGGGGGGGGGGGGGGCATTGACACTGGTGCATAGAACTGATTGGCAGCGATGCACCACCGGGGAAGAAGCACCTCCATCTTATGTGACTGATCACGCAGGACATGATCACAGGACCAACAGGGAATGTTAAGCAAGTGGATTAACTGTCATGTGTTACAGTGCAGTTTGAAAAATTTGATGTTGACAGTAACTACACAAACAGACACACACACACACACACACACACACACACACCCCTTTCTTAAGTGACCAGACAGCATCAACTGGGTGAAAGACATCATCGTCACTGAAGGCACTCACATTTCAGTGTGCGTGCGTGCGTGCGTGCGTGCGTGTTTGTGTGTGTGTGTGTGTGTGTGTGTGTGTGTGTGTGTGTGTGTGTGTGTGTGTGTGTGTGTGTGTGTGTGTGTGTGTGTGTGTGTGTGTGTGTGTGTGTGTGTGTGTGTGTGTGTGTGTGTGTGTGTGTGTGTGTGTGTGTGTGAGAGAGAGAGAGAGAGAGAAAGAAAAAGAGGGGCAGAGTGTGTTTATGAGTGTGAGAGGGTGAAATCATTCATTCCTGGCATTGACGGAGGGAAGGGAAGCCAGTGTGAGGAGAGAGGGTGATACACACACACACACACAAATGGTTTTGTGCAGATCAACAGCGCCCCCTGTTTCCAAATCATAGAATTGTATCTGAACTGACCAAAAATATTCCTATTGTACTTCTATCCATCTGTCTGTCTGTCTGTCTATCTATCTATCTGTCCGTCTATATATCTATCTGTTAGCTGCTTTTCTCATTGATATTCTAGCTGCCTGTTAATGAAGCCATCATAATCTATCATTTTTAATGGCACTTGGCAACCCCAAAGGACACAGACGGGGAGCGAAGAGAAAGAATAAAAGTAGATACGCGCAGGGAGACCTGTTTCATCAACACTCTGATGAGGACATCAATCTGTCCTCAGAGGGGAGTTTGATATTACTTTTGAACCCCGGCAGCAGCAGTCAAGAGAGACAGGCGGAGAATAACACAGTCTAGGAGGGGAGCAGGGAGTGCTTTTCACTTTAGATTGTTATATATGCAGCGGATATATGTAGGTAAATCATAACCACGTCCCTTTTGAACAATTTGTCTGATTATATTAAGATTAATATCAGTCCTTATGGGGTTTTTTGTTACCGGGAGATACTTTCCCTTCCTTGGTTTATCCTCAGACACTATCACTCAGAAGATTAGACCTAACCAAGTAAAAGAGAAAAAAGAAAACATCACTTAATGAAATGATATTACACACCTACAACAAACACATTTTCCCCTAAAGAGACAGTAGACAGCTATGTTTACTCATTTCTTTATTCTAGTAGATCTTTACTTATTGTACATGGTTTACTTGGCATTTTAAATATGTTTCCTATGCCAATAAAGCATCAATTGAACGGAAATACTGTGGCAGATTAACTGGCCACAGATGAGAACCTGAGAGATACATTGACAGTGCACAGGCTGAGCGACCACAGTCTGGCAATAGAAGAAGGGCTGACAAAGACAGACCTCGCTGCCCAGAGAGGACATGTTGTGCTGTCATGGGGATGAGGGAAATATAGAGACAGAACACACCTTCTAACACAATAAAATTATTTTATTATCAGTAGATTTCCTTTTGGTATCTACGTAAGCCCTAAAAGGCAAG
>NC_139837.1:9644386-9724386 GCF_963691815.1 Echiichthys vipera
TACAATTGGTCCTGAGGATTTTAAGGAAATCCATTCAGTAGTTGCAGGGACGTTTCATTACTTGGTCCCAATATGTATAAGGAGGGTTATCTGAAATCAATAATTGTCTTCTTTACCATCTTGGACTTGTTGTCCTCACATTCATATGTGTTGCTTTTTTGTTTGTTATTTGTTTATCATCATCTTGCTTTGCTAAACGCCATTATCATCATCATCATTCATCTTCAACCGCTTGTCCCTGTCGGGGTCGCGGGGGGCTGGAGCCGATCCCAGCTGACATCGGGCGTGAGGCGGGGTACACCCTGGACAGGACGCCAGTTTATCGCCGGGCACATAGAGAAGAACAGAGACGGACAACCATTCATATTATGATCGAATATAAAAGTATAATAATAATTCTAAGTTACTTCAAGTGGATCAGCTACCTTAACATCATGTAAGGTGTTTTTTGTGTGTATGTGTGTTTTTGTTTATTTACATTGACTTGCATAAATTCAGGAAGTGACAACACACATTCTGTTTGAGACACTCGATGAGAAAAAGGGGTGGGGGATACATAAGATGTTTTATTCTTCCCACTCCTTTTCAGGCACAAATTGCATTCAAATGTTGCCGGGTTTTTTGCGCAAATGCTGTTGTAATGAATGCTGCCTGAAATAAATGAAATGAAATGAAATTATGTCGAATGTCAACATCATTGTGGTGGTGGAAACATCAGGGGGTCACCAAAGTCATAAAATTTCTATTCAAACTTTTCTGGTGCCTAGAACCAGGCCACTGCATGGTTCAAAATAAGTAAGGTGATAAATTGACTCAACATAATGTACACAATTTATCAAAGCTTGTCATCACACAGATACACGGAGCCTTTCTGAGGCTTCTTCTTAAGAATAACTACCTCTTTTTTTAAACTAAATGTTATTGATTTTTCATTGTAAGCCACTACTTGGGTTTGTTCCAAGGACGCGTTTGTAAAAAAGCACAGTGAGGAGAAAAGCAGTTGCAATTTGTATTAATCAGAGCAGCCAACATCACTTAAGCACCATCATCAAAGCACTGTTCCCTCGTTGTTTTCCAGGAATTTATTTTAGGGGAACAATTGACCATGAACGTTTAAATGCCCCTTTATATCCAATGCCCTGCTATATTATTTGTGTTTTGCCTTGATAAAGCAACACAATACCCTATTCCCTGATGACAAAGGATTCTATTTTTCCACTGAAAGGAAGGCAGATTCAATTTGTATTACAGCTTGTCTGTCATGCCGCGGTGAGGTCTGTCCTGTCTTTGGGTTTTTGTCTTGTGAATTTCCTGTTTTATTTTGAAAAGTAACTCTCCTCTCGTTCCAGGTCACTTGCCCTTCGTCTTGTGTCACCGGTCTGACGTCCTCCCCTGATCCTTGATTGTTTCCACCTGTGGCCCCCCTCCCTTCATGTGTATAGAGACCATGTCTTCCCCTGTCTCGTTGCCAGAATATTTCGTCCATTATGCCGAATGTTTCCAGCTTGTTTCCACAGCTTTGTTTATGTCAAGAGATCCTAGTATCCTCGCTCAGGTTTTTGTATTCCCTGTTTTTTCCTAGTAAAAATAACTTTGATTTATCCGCGCTCAGGTTTTTGTATTCCCTGTTTTTTCCTAGTAAGAATAACTTTGATTTATCCGCGCTCAGGTTTTTGTATTCCCTGTTTTTTCCTAGTAAAAATAACTTTGATTTATCCGCGCTCAGGTTTTTGTATTCCCTGTTTTTCCTCCTGGTCGGAGCAACTTTGTTTTTGTGTTTAATTGGCTCTGCGCCTCATGTTTTGGATTTCAAGAATAAATACCAGTTTGACCTGCGTACCTCCCCATCTGAGTCCTCATTCCTGCCCAGGTCTGACATTGTCAGCTTGTTTAACAGCCTGGTCTCACTAAAAGGCGTATGAATGACACGCTATTTCTCTTAAGCCATCTCGCGTATAATTACAACGCATGTCCTGTTTTTTGCGTGTCATTTCACGCCATGTAGTCTCAATTGACTTGTATAGTGCAGAGATGGCGTTGTCATTTCACGCACAAATGTCATTGAGGGAAAACCCAAGTGGTGGAGCTTTCTGTCAGAGGGTTGTTTTTAAATCAATATTTCATGTGAAGGATGGCTGAAATAACGGGCGCAAAATGCCCTAACCCTAACCCTAACCCTTACCCTAACCCTAACCCTAACCCAGACCCTAACCCTAACCCTAACCCTGGGAAACAACGGGCGTTAAATGACACGCGAAAAGCTTAATATGCGTAGACATGCACGCGAAAAGTCATGCAAGTCATGAAAAGTGGCGTGCTATTTATACGCCCTCCCATGAGACCACGTTGTGTTTAAAGTGGGGTAACAGGCCAGAGAAAATAATCACAACAGATGACCCTGTTTCTTGTGTCTCATCCCTCAGAGCGGAGGAGAAATTTCAAGTGCGCCCTCCCCGAGTGCTTGGAAGCTATCATGTTTAGCCAAATAGTCTCAACGCTCTTAGTTAACCTCACAAATACTTAATTATGTATGAATCGCTCTGGCTTTAATTGCTATGAGCCTTAACATTTATTTGACTGGACAATTATATTGATCCTCTCTCTCAGACTAGAGGCTAGTTAATGATTGAACCTGGTGGAAAGTTACGGTGTCACTGCAGGAAGCACTTAACTGAGTCAATGAAGCTAATGTTGCAAGAGAAGTGGACTGCAGTGGACCTCCCTTACCGTAACTACATACAGCTCTTTATTCCACTGGCTTCCATCGGTGAAATCTTCATGTTTCAGTGCTTCTTGCACCTGAATCGTGGAATTGAAAGGGATAGTTGGGGTATTTTCAGACGGGTTGTATGAGGTAGTTATCTATAGTCGACATACTACCTTCAGTTGATTACAGTCAGCGTGCCCCCAGTTTGGAGCAGCAGGCGGGGGTCCTGGCACAGTAGTTGAGCAATGTACTACTGTGGATGGAAGCAGCAGCAAAAACATGTTTTAGAAACCTAAAAAAAGGATCACCCAAGAAGATCTATATCAGTGTAAGTGCATGCTATATTCGGAACATTTCCCCCACTTTACTTTGACATCAGACAGTCCTTCCCTTTGAGACTACTTCCATATTCAACCAGTGCCATGTACTGCCACAAAACAACAATACAGAAGTTCTACAGTTGACAAAATGTAGTCCCAAATGAATGTCTGACAATTAACTTACTGAAGAAATACAGCGTTTTGTTCCTTAGACCTTCATCAAGTCAAACAGAGAATAAAAAGAGGAACATCCCAAAGGAAAGTCCCTCCGCTAATGAGATCAATCAGGAACCTTGAACTGTCAGGCAGGCGGTGCCATCTTGTTAGACCTAATTTCTTGGAAAGGAAAATATTACATTTTGGATTAAAAAGACAGACATGTGATGGTATTGTTGTGATGGGCTGGTATTTTATATACTATAAGGTGCATTTTGTACTGTAATTAAAGACAACACCTCAAACTGGTTGAGTTGCACCCAATGATCAATATACAGTATTTTGTTTTTATGTCCACCTTTCTGTTATTCCGGTGACTATCTCATGAGGGTTGAACTGGAATGAATGCAAACACATGTTGTTTCATCTTTACAGTCTAAAGTCACACTGTCTTTTAAAACAGAGGAGACCAGCCAAAATAAAGCTGCCTTATTCTGTTTTAAGTTTCAGCTCAGACATAATTAGAACTACAACCAATCTCATCTGAACAACTTCTTCTTTTATTTCTTAGTGTTTGTGAGAGATTATCTCGAGGAAGAAATATTGGAAATGTGAAGGAAGATTCTTGGAAGAACCCTCTTATTAGATCAGGATCATGTTATTGGAATTAGGATCCCCATGATACACTGCACTCTGAGAAATCATAATGACCACACCATGAAGTTCCTTTTTTTGTGACAATTTTAGGTTTGGAGTTGGCATTACTAGATTTGCTCTGAGATTTGCTCAATATTGTTCCATATTGATGACTTTCTCTAAATTTGGGGGACACAATTGAACTGTAGTAATGGGCATCATCTGTGGTGTCCCACAGGGCTCACTTAAAGTTTTTACAATAAAGTCATCTTATTTCTAGCCCTCCAACTACATCAGCTGGGTTTACACCGATTTGATAGAATTTCAGTCCATTTTAAACCTTTGGGAACAAGTTTTGACCTCTGTTTTACCCAACAAGTGATGAAAGTCCTTTTGTCTACTTCCCTCCAACTGAGAAATATCAGATGCTGATCTTTAGAAACTGATATATTACTTTATATATCCTTACAACCGCAATTAAGTGTGAAGTGTGTCAAATTAAATATTGCAAACATTGTCATGATTATGACGTGTGTGTCCGTGTGTGTGTGTGTGTGTGTGCGTGTGTGTGTGTGTGTGTGTGTGTGTGTGTGTGTGTGTGTGTGTGTGTGTGTGTGTGTGTGTGTGTGTGTGTGTGTGTGTGTGTGTGTGTGTGTGTGTGTGTGTGTGTGTGTGTGTGTGTGTGTGAAGGGGAGCAGAGGGCAGTGGCAGCTGTTTTTAATAGGTTTCCACAGTTTGTCTCTGGGGAACAGGAACACACAGACACACAGAGTCATTATTGCTCTCCTAGCACTCTCCAGGTACTTTGTAACCTTTGCTCCACCTCACAACGAGGAAAATGGCAGAGAAAAACACGGACGAAAGAAAGAGAGACAGATGGAAGGGGAGAGAGGGAGAGGAGAGCCGTGCAGAAACAGATCTCTGGAGGGGGGACTTTACTCTGTAGGCTTCCAGTTGAATCACTCCACAAGGGGGTTGGCAGCTGCTGGGAAGCCCATTTTTACCATTTTCACTGGGATAGCTTTGAGGGACAGATGGATCGGGTGGTGCAGGGACACAGAGATAGATATCTATCTTTTGAATTGGGTAAAATAGACCTCAGACCTCAGATCCTCACAAAATAGAGAGCTTTAGCGTAACAGTATGCTGTTCACATTACAATAGACCACGTTGACAGGTAATCAAGGCATGCATGAATGCATTGCTCTTATTGGCTGTCACTGACATTTTTAAAAGTACAGATGGCAGTAACACACTGTAGGGTATGTGCAGAAGGTGAAAACAGGCAGGCGGCCCAAACAAGCAAGATGGATGAGGTGGCAAACTAACATCCAGAATACATAAAATAGTGGCATCTAAGCTCGTTCATGGACATCTGTTGGTTCTAACGATCTAACAGTTATAATGAAAACTGTGATACAATGACTTCTTGTTAGCGAGTTAGCGTTAAATGAATTGAGTGGTCCCAGACTTACATGTCAGAAGCCTAATGTCAGTGCAAAAACTCTGTCTGCAGCGGTGATCATGAAAAGAGATTCTGCCCAATGTTGGTGATTTTTTTTCTCTCTCTCTCTCACAGAAAACACAAAAAAGTACCTAAGTGGGTGATGGTGGACTGAGTTCAAGGAAATTACAGCACAAATAGTATTTGTAGAGCAGCTTTCATAGCACAAAATGCAGCTCAAAGTGCTTAAAATGAATAAATGACATAGGTATAGAAAACAGAAAACACAAAAAGTGAAAAACAATACAATAATAAAACCATCGCACGCTTCTGTAATAATGATTTATGTGAGATGAGAGTAACAACTGAAACGCACACAACACAACATTAACAAAAATGATTTTTCATTCACGTTTGTAGGTCATCGACTGTATATCCTTAATGGAAATGATGGTCACTGAAGAAGCGTGTGGCGATGCATGCTACTGCTGTGAACACAGACTGAGAGCTGTCCAGTTGTGATCGGATCGCTCAGATCAGACGTCTCTACCAAATGGAAACTATGAAGGTATTTTACCATTTAGGGACTTAAAATCCGTCCAGCCATCTATCTTCAACCGCTTGTCCCTATCGGGGTCGCGGGGGGGCTGGAACCGATCCCAGCTGACATCGGGCGTGAGGCGGGGTACACCCTGGACAGGACGCTATAGGAGTCTATCACAGGGCACATAGAGACAGACAGAGACAGACAACCATTCACACCTACGAGCAATTTTTAGAGTCATCAGTTAACTTAACACGCGCATGTCTTTGGACTGTGGGAGGAAACCGGAGAACCCGGAGAAAACCCACGCAGACACAGGGAGAACATGCAAACTCCACAAAGAAGATCCCCAGCCGGGATTCGAACGAGGAACCCTCTTAAAATCAAGTACTTATAAAATGAAGCCTCAACATACTGACCTGCTGCCTGGTATCTGGAAACTACTGTTGTTGCTCATATATATGAATACGTAAAAACCTTAGTAGTTTCGTATACAAGAAGAAGAAGAATTACTTTATTAATCCCGCTAGGGGAAATTCAATTTTTTCACTGTTATTATACATGTTACACACACACAGGCCCGAAATACACACACATGCACAAACAGGACCTATATACATGCAATTAATGGAGAGATGTCAGAGCGAGGGGGCTGCCAATGGACCGGCGCCAAGAGCAGGTGCCTTGCTTGGTTGGGTGCCTTGCTCAACAGCACCTCAGCAGTGCCCAGGAGATGAACTGGCACCTCTCCAGCCACCAGTCCACACTCCATTCATGGTCCATAAAAGGATACATACCAGCGACCCTCCGGTTCCCAGCCGAGTCACCTATGGACTGAGCTACTTCCGTCCCAAACAAAAGCTGAGTCTTTGCCAAAGCGGCCCGCTCTTTCCCCCATATCTTGAGCTGTGTTGTTAAATAAAGCCAACAATGGCTAAAAAATAATAATGTATGTATAAAATCTGTATGTGCACGGTATGAAACAAGGCTGGTAGGCTTGCTCTGCTGCATCTCATTCCACTGACATTATAGTGTGTGGACGGCTGCTGCCTGAGTGCATATGAATGAATCCATGCGATGACATATGTAGCAAATTTAAACCAGCTGCCAACGCACAAGAATTATTACATTGTTAAAAGGATTTGGAGAGTCATCGTGGCAAACAAGAGTGTCCATGCTACATGCCTAGGGATAACCACACTTTCAATATATTAATTCAATTAATTAATTTGTTTTTAATTTGCCAAAAGCCGAATGATTTTCAAATTAATCTATTAAACACAAATTAGTTCATTAGAGAATTTATGTAAATTAATCAGCTCTGTGTTTTTCTCCTGGAGTCTGAAAAAAAGTGAATTTCCTGGTTAATTGCAACGTGCTTAAGGGAAATCATACTTATCCAGTCGCTGCTTTATGGTGAATTTGAAGCAGACTTGCTAAATCTAAGGATAGGCACAATTTGATCAACTGCCACCATATCAGTTTCTGTTTTTACGTCTGTCAATATACAAAATAAATGCTACTCACATATTGGTACAGTATATCATAATCTATCACCAACCAATGATGCTCAAAGATTGGAGTTAACTCTTCGTCTCCTCCGATCTGTATGTCGAACTGTCCTTGGTCAAGACACTGAACACTCCCTGTGCTGCACGTGTGTGTGTGTGTGAGTGTGGTTTGAATTATTGGATTAGATGATGGGCAGGTAGCCTCTCTCGTCTATGTGAATCCCAGACTGTTGAAAAATGGATATAGCATCGTCCTCGCCTAAAGGAGTCGCCATCTTAATAATAATCGACCTGTTGCCAAAAAAGGGCATTGGTGGGACGTTGGGAGGAGGCAGATAAGTCCGTCTGGCTGAAGTATACCTCCGGGGCGAAGTGAGGGCCAGCAGCTAGCTGTCACTCAAGAGGCCGCGCCCTTAATTATTCATAAACTTTACCCTCCAATAAAATAAAAACTAGCCTGATACAAAATATTCACCCCCCTCAGTGTTGTCATGGAGATATGACCTAAACATACAGACTAGAATGTTTGGAATCAGGAGAAAGTTGCGGTCTGAGTTGGGTGCTGTTTACCTATACTCTGGGCCTCGGGGTGCAAAGACATGTCTCTGTAATCATTCATCCGCGAGAAACTCCTAGACAGGACTTTACCTAACACTCACGCAGTCCGCTGAAAACCATCACAAATCCTATATCGAAGTCAGAAAGAAACTTTTCCACCTGAGAGAGGATAAGAACTTGAGCCCTCAACACTGACTGAATTCAGTGGACCCGCTCTCCGCTGAAAACCAGCTGGTCCAGCAACTGCAGGAGCCTCCAAAAGGGATGTTTCTGAAAGGTTTGCCCACAGGATGAACTGCTCTTACTCTTTTCCCTTCATCTAAACTAAAATCTCAGTGCATCATCCCTACATTGGGTTTCTGCACTAAAGTAATCGCTGGTGAGCCTTCATGATCCTGGCTTTTGTGTTTTAACATGGAATCTAGTGGTGATGAACAGTTTTGTTCCCTTACGGACCTACCGGGTCGTTTGTTTTCACCCCGTTGTGACAATTTAATGGAACATTGCTTAAATGCAAAAGCTTTTTTCTCTTCTCTCTTTTTCCCTGTTTCTTTCTTTCTTCCACCTTCCTATTTCTGTGCGAGATGCTGTTTGTTACCATGTAGTTGTAACCAATATAAAACCACATATTGTACATACAGTATATATTGAATTAAGCTGTTCTAAACATGTTGTTCTCTGTCAACACTATTTATAGAGATATATTAACAGCATTTGGATTTCCAGGCCTCGGGGAAGACCCAGGACTAGGTGGAGAGATTATATCTCCACACTGGCCTGGGAACGCCTCGGGATCCCCCAGTTAGAGCTGGTTAATGTGGCCCGGGAAAGGGAAGTTTGGGGTCCCCTGCTAAAGGTGCTGCCCCTGCGACCCGACCCCGGATAAGAGGCTGAAGATGAGATAAGATGAGATGAGATAAAATACAATAAGTAGAACTAGAGCATGTTAACATGATCAGTGTGGAACACAAACAATGAAATAAATATCAACACTGTATCCAACAAACACTGTATACGATATAAGAAACTATCATCTCACATAATCAGATTTCTAAGCTTGGTTATTGCTCTGTGCTCCAAAATACTAAATGACAGAAGATGTCATCGCATACTTAAATCCAAACAAACCTTTTCCGATGACATGGTGTTTGTCGGTGCTTTGCAAATGATTGCTAAAGGACTCATATACCACTTGGCTGATTCTTTTTAATGAGAGACCCAGAAGCAATGAGGCAGGTAGGAGTGGTGAGGAACTGCATGGAGGAAGAGAGCTTAGAAGTCAAAACAACTAAATTGATCTCAACAGTATCATTGGTGGTGAGAAACTTAGTACATTTACTCATTTGGGGGCGGCAGTAGCTCAGTCCATAGGTGACTCGGCTGGGTTCAAGTCCCTGTGTGGACCGTGAATGGAGCGTGGACTAGTGGCTGGAGAGGTGCCGGTTCATCTCCTGGGCACTGCCGAGGTGCTGTTGAGCAAGGCACTGAACCCCCAACTGCTCGGGGTGCCGCTGGCAGCCCCCTTGCTCTGACATCTCTCCATTAATTGCATGTATATAGGTCCTGTTTGTGCATGTGTGTGGATTTCGGGCCTGTGTAACATAAATGGTAAATGGACTTGTACTTATATAGCTCCTTTCTAGTCTTCTGACTACTCAAGGTGCTTTCACAGTGTTTGTCACATTCACCCATTCACACAGACATTCACACTGATGGCAGTGAACATCTACAGACCATCTAATCTAATCATTTACACCACATTTACACACCCATGCGCAGCACGGGGAGCAATTCGGGGTTCAGGGTCTTGCCCAAGGGCACTTCGACATGTGGACCGGGGGAGGTGGGGATCGAACCGCCAATCTCTCAAATGGAGGACGATCCACTCTTACACTGAGCCACACTGAGCTGGCCCTGTATATGTAGCCTATCTTATGCATTGAGGCATCAGTGTGACAATCTAATAATGTCATACTGTATATAACAGTCACATTTTACTGCACAACCACTACTTTGACACTTGACACTTTAAGTACAGCAAGCCGATAGTACTTTTGTACTTTTACTCTATATCTTTTTAACACAGACAACAGACACATCCCTCCACTTCTGCATTATTGGTTCAATTATTAAAGGTGATTAACCAACGATTGATTCATTATGGACTTCCCTAGTCCGAACAGTTCTTCCACCACTGACCAATATTGATTTGTGCGGTGTGTCAGATAGAGACGCCACTTCATAAAATGAACAGTGACAGCCACACAAGGCTCCCTGACCTTTTCTGGGCTCAGACTGCAGTGGAGCTAAACTGATCCACCAGCTCCACTAATTCATTAATCTAAATGTTAGTGTAAGTGTTAACTGACAAGCAGCTCTCCTCATGAAAGACCCCCCCTCATGTGCACGACGTTTTTTTCCTCTCGAGTATAAACATCTGTTCTTTTAGTGCCAATTTTGCCCCGCTGTCATTTCTCATATAGATTGATTTTATTGGGCTGTAAATTTGACTGCAGCCTCTATAACACTCGTAAGAACTGCGTAGTAAAAGTCCTCCTGCCAAACACAGTCAAACGGCTTTTAAAAACAAATTAATTATTTTGCCGAGTGCTTCTTTTGTGCGTCTTAGTTCAGTTTAGGATGCAGATGTGATCAGTAGCGCAATGAATCCAATCTAACTTTACGTGACGACCGACATATAGGAATTATGTTAATGTCACATAAGTTCTCATACAGATGTCAAGGGCGATGACATCCTGTTTATCTGTGTTCATGTTCATTAGTGAAGAAGTTGTTGACAGAACAGCAGTTCTCTTGGGGGAGAAGCTCAAACAACATAAAGCTACAGCCAAAAAACATCCTGAAGGGGGAAAATTAATAACAAGCAATGAGTGTATTTTAATGATTTTCCATAATTAGATTCAGTCTTCCCTGGCACAAGTGTGCACATAAATTATTATGCCTCCATCAGTTCATTTTTTTACCCAGCCTTGAGGTATGGTGCACAAGGGAAAAAACATGTGCAGCACGTATGAATGTAGGTTTTAAAGGATTCAACCTTTTGAGAAAAATGCTTATTCACTTAGATGAGTGTGATGAGAGTTAGATGAGAAGATTGTCGTCACTCTCATAGCCGTGCATGATATACAAAGCCACAGACAGCAGAAGTGCATCTACGTAGGTTCCCAGGGTCCCATGTTCCTCAGCACAATATCCTCTTAATATCAAACAGTAAGGAAACCTTTCAAAGGCAACCCACTCGCCAGAATAAAATGTTGGCATTGCATGTTTCTGCAAACCACAGATGCTTCGAATCGCAACGTTTCATTTCTGAATAGCTGCAACCCGTTCTTTTTTTTATCACAGATCCTTGTATCCGTCGTCATTTGTTGCTTTAATTGAATTCGATTCCCTGGACAAGGTCTTCCAGTTTCCTTTGGAGAGATCTGTACAGACTTTCAGTTACAGACAGACAGACGTTTGACCGCTGCGCAAGAGCTGTTATCAGATCTGCGCACACATCAATACAACTCACTGCAAACTCAAAGCCAGCTTCAATGACAAGTATGTCGGCCAGGCATCTTAATAATGGAGGTCAGATTTGTTTCCGGACAGAGATATTACCAAAACATGTAGTACACTTGGACTTGCAAACATTAAAATGTGACCGATTTAGTGGGCTGCAACTATGTACCAATGGAATGAGCCTGTGAATGCTCTCATTTGTCCAGGTCATCGTTATCCCCAAAGCATTTTCAGTCAAAAGCAACTGGACTTGGTTATTTGTCTAGGAAGACGTTTCACGCACAAAGGGTTCCAGTGACATCATCGGCCTTGTGAGAGGTTAAATACCTGGATGTCCACACGAGTTAGTTGGACCAGTCCCAGCCTGGTCAGATGCGTACATGAACTGATGAAGCCTCTTGGATGAGAGGTGAAACGTCTTCCTAGACAAACAACCAAGTCCAGTTGCTTTTGACTGAAATTGCTTTGGGGATACCAATGGAATATGTTTCACTGATTAATGTGGTAACAACTTCTCTCTCAAGACCAGTTTGTTAGATTACAGTTTAATCAAGTGAAAATTAAATAGGGGGCGAAGCGGCATATGGCCTGGAACATCCAGATAACACAAACACACCAAAAGACACGGTGAGAGAGGATTCCCCAAGCCATTACAACAAAAGGATAACGGTAAAACTCCATGGACTCCATCAGAGGTGCGACACGGCTCTTGTGGGATGCCCGCAGCGCAGCGCATCCAATATATTCAATTGAAGCGACTACATGGGCCACGTAGGCCGCGATTGCCCACATGGGTGCTCAGCTCTAGTTTTACGCAGATGGTCTATTTCTCTCCCTCTGCATGTGGCTATGCAGCCCTCCAACAGGTAAAAACTACTGTGCATAAAACTGAGTCAAAAAGAGTATAATCTGCTGATTAAGATGAATTGATTAAAATACATACCTCAGTGTACCAGAGGGCAATGCGAGGCAGCACAGCTTCCAAACCCTGCAGAAACAACTGTATTAAAAATGGCAGCTGGCAGCTTCCCATGGAATTGAACTTTAAAGGCCCATTCCCACCCTACAGTACCACTGGAAATCAAAGGGGCAGTATAGAGTCAGTATAGATTCAGTCCAACCATTCACTAAAATAGGCGAAGAAGGGAGTATTAACTGTTTATTTAAAAAGCTATAAAGCAAATCATCTAAAAGTAGCGGCAGATAACCGCCAGAAAACTCAAAGAAGAAGAAGAAGAAGTAGCGGCAGACATCCTAAAGTATTGGAAGTGCCTTTCATCATCCGGCTCTCTCTTCAGCAAAACCAAATTCAAAAACTTGCCATTAAGGTGTCGGTTTTCATTTATTGGTCTCACATTCTACTGCCGTGGACACTTTTTGCGCTCTTTTTGCCGATTTCGGATGACAAACAGCAGAATCATCTCCTCTACAGACGCCATGTTTACGATTGTCGATGGTTATTTGTCACACGGCGCCCCCCTCTGGAGGATGTATTGCGTAATATCCATAACAGCGCTTAAACCGGACGGCGGTATGAAGGGTAGCACCGCAGACAACGTTTGGAAATGTTTATGAATCCAGCTTAACAGCGTGACAGAAGCAGTAACATCCATACATCCATTGTATAAACAGAGGACCACTCCTTTATCCTTAAAGAATTGCTAGTGGCGAAAAATCCAACTACATCCATTTAATACATTCAAATAAATAAATATAAAGTAGCTTAAATGGCTCATGTACACAGACAACCTTTCAACACTGAGAAAGAGATTGATTTGTGAGGGGTGAAAAGGGGGAGAGACTCAGTTCCCAAAATCCTGTCATCCGTGGAGTTGGACACTTTTGTTGCCATCTTTGTGTATATCATCCTTCTTCTTCACCATCGGAGGTTTGTTTTCTTCCAGTGTTGGCCGCACCACGATCCAGTCTTCGGGTAAATACTGTACACCAGGCTTTGAGCGGTACTATTCACACATGGGGCCTGTGATGCTGGACTGGGGAGCTGGGAGGGTTAACTCCATTTGATATCCGACTCAGCTGATGACGCTTGTGTTCTCACAAATGGGAAAGTTGGTAAAACTCAAGGGGTTTATCCAATCGAAAGAATACATTTCAATAGATACGGCCCCACCAGTTATAATGTCTAGATATTTTCAGGTTTGCAGTGCATGTGTGAAAGGGGATTTAGTCACTTACCCACAGCTACCTGGCAGACTATGAGTAAGGGAATAAGTTATATAGTTATGGTTGAAATACCCCTCAGGCTGTTTTTCACATATCTATGTTTTTGAATAATGATACTGATGATGCCGTATATGAATGTGATAGGAATACTTTTGCTGAATAGAGATTGACGATAAAAGCGAAGGCATTACAATATTTTCTGCATTCTGAACATGATGAATATGTGATGATGACACCGCTGTGGTGTGCTCATCCCCAACAACAGTGCATTTACAGCTAATCCCCTCTGATGAGACACTGAAATCAATCCTGGTACATGTACAAGAAATATGAATCCCACAGGCTGCTGACACACACACGAACACACACACACACACACACACACACACACACACACACACACACACACACACACACACACACACACACAGACTCCATCCTGTTTATTGATTGTGAAAATGTATGTCCCCTATAAACCACAAAGGTCAATATCATATTTGATAATGAGACTATTGAGCATACATGTCACATGATGGTGTGGTATTTTATTAATGTATTTCTGAATATATTACTCTACCCTTTCACTTCTACTGTATATCCCTGTGTTGTGGAACGTGCAGCTTCTTGAGCAATCATCCATCTCTTTTTCTCCTTCTCGCGTTTTGTTCTGTCAATTCGATTACTTATCCACCAAAGTGAGATATGCTGCGATATAACTTTACGTTCCTCGTAAATAATAACTTTCATGGCCTTCCTCTCTATTCCAGAGGAAGGCTTAGTTCTTATTAAAGGGCTTCACATTTCAGAGATTTCTAGAGCAAGAGTGAGTTAACCTGGGCTCTGGGATCTGGCTGGGGAAGAACTGGAAAAAGAAATTGCCTGAGCAAACTGGGTAAAACTAATTTGGAAGAGGCTACTGCTTCAGAAGTCCAAGAGCAGCAGGGTTCTGGCCACAAAGCCTGGTAGCATTCTTCCAACTCGCTGACAACCAGAGGAAGCCTCACAAGATGGATTTGTGTGATCTTGTGACCAGTTGCTGTGCAAGGTCAAATAGCAGGCATCGTGTTTACCAGCTTAGTTCGCTAACATTTGCTATCAAACACAAAGTACAGCTGAGGCTGGTGGGGATGTCATTAGTTTTGCAGATAATTGGTGTTAGGTTCATTGATGACTCTAAATTGCCCGTAGGTGTGAATGATTGTCTGTCTCTGTGCGTCTCTATGTGCCCTGCGATAAACTGGCGTCCTGTCCAGGGTGTACCCCGCTTCACCCCCGATGTCAGCTGGGATCGGCTCCAGCCGGGACAAGCGTTTGAAGATGAATGAATGAATGTTCTTAAAACCAAAGAATTGGACTAATTAAAATCTGACTTGTTCATGGCACTAGATAAAAGGGGATCACCAAAGAGGCATGGTAATTAATCTAATAGTTGTTGAGATATCTAAGTCTGGACCAAAGTGGTCAACCAACAGAACAACATTGCCATCAACAGAGCCGTGCCACTAGCATGACTTTCTGTGCAAACATGTGCACTAAATCCAGCTCACCCTGTTCCTTTACAGCGATGCCCTTTTGCCCATTTTCACAGAGTCACTGACTGTAGGGACCAAAATGAGTTTGTCCTGTATTATTGTTTCTTTATCCTGAACACGCTCTTTGTTTACTATCATTTCCAGCAATGTACATAAAGTTTAGTATAGTATTTATTCATTACATTTATATATATATATATATATAATTATTATTCATTAATAATAAATTATTATAAGTTAGATAATCGTGATCTCAGTACTGACCAAAATCATTGTGATTATGATTTTTGTCATAATTGAGCTGCCCGATTGTCCGTACATGTTTCTCTTAATAAGTAGTCTGGATGTACAGTGCTGGGATTAAGCCAGACGCCATGTCAGGCTTGGCTCTGCCCAAGACGATTAGGATTGGTTTAAAGAAATACAAACAACCCAGAGTGTTTTTTTTCTCTCGAATGAAAATCTGGTGTCTATGTGTGACTTCTGCATTCGTGACATTTGAAAACCCTTCATTTTTTTAAAATGATAATTGAAACTATGTCAATGTTGGACTACTGACTGTTCTAATGCCCACTTATCAAGCAGCTGCAGCTCTGTTCTTTGAGGAGAGGCTCCTTAGAAGGAGTTTGGGTTTTTTTGAGTGCCTGGCT
This sequence comes from Echiichthys vipera, assembly GCF_963691815.1. NCBI lineage: Eukaryota > Metazoa > Chordata > Actinopteri > Perciformes > Trachinidae > Echiichthys > Echiichthys vipera. The sequence continues at coordinate 9,660,154 of NC_139837.1, forward strand.
GAGTTCCTTCTTGCGGTTATTCTTCATTTGCTGAGACCGCATCCTAAGCAAAGCATCTCAGTAACAACATCTTATGCCACCCGCGCATATACACCCATTTAACACATTACTCCGATGCTGGGAAGTAAATCCCCACATGTATTGCAAATCGCATCACTAAAGCAATACTATGCCACCATGAGTGGTTAAAGTAATTTTGCAAATCACTCCTCGTGGGTAATTTATTGAACACTGACGGGCTCCATTTGCACTGGCAGCTTTTTACCGTTATGGTCTTATTGTAATGGACGTGTGTTGTGAAGCCAGTCTGATTTTAAAGCCAACTCTCCACTTGAAGAAATTGAAAGCGCCAGACACGCTGGGATATTTGTTAAATACACAAGTGAAATATTTGTGCGTGACTTCTATTTCATCCGTCTTTTAAACTTAGCTTGGACGCCTGAATATGGGTCGGGCTCTCCTATAAAGACATCTAGAGGTAAAGTAACTACTTTCCCATGCAGCCACATGTGACTCAGGCATGATGACAATCAGGGCTTACTCTGCTCTTTTGCCACCAAACCTGTGAATAAAACTGAAAACTATAAACACAAGGGGTTAACGCAGAAAGAATCTAGGAAGTCTCGTGACTTTTTGTAATGCTCTTCATTCGGTTATTGTTTTCTATGTAAGTCTGATTTATTTGCGCTCAAGTCCAAAGTCAAGTCCTAAACGTTGAGTTTCCGGTCCTAAACAAGTCATAATGCACTCCTCATCAATGTTAATGCTAGTTTAACAACAGAGTAATGCAACATAAATCTCATGAAGAGGTTCATAGGATATCGTACAAAAAGTTCTAAACAAATATTTGTATCTATCTTACGAAACAATAAATGGAAGTGGACTCAGACGGCGACAGATTGGAAGTGGACCTTGACCATTTCTTTTGGTGTCAGTTGGGTTTAGGCCCCAAAACTACCCTTACGTGACCGGTTTAGTCTACAAAAAGTGATGTTAGGGTTAGGCATCCAAAAGACTTAGTTAGGATTAGAAAAAAAGATCATGATTTGGCTATAAGCCTGTGAATATTGTCATTTGTCCAGGTCATCGTTATCCCCAAAGAAATTTCAGTCCAACGCCACTGGACTTGGTTATTTGTCGAGGAAGATGTTTCACCTCTCATCCAAGAGGCTTCATCAGTTCATCGACGCATCTGACCAGGCTGGGACTGATTTGGCTACGTACGTCCAAGACATGAACAGCAACAGGATACGAACCCTGCTCGCCCCGGTGAAAGTCCTGTGTTTTGGGACCCATCATCAGGTGGAGATTTGCTGTCTTATACTACGTCTCCTGCTTTCAATATGTGGAATAAACACAAAATAAATATGTGGAAAACACACAAATTACTGCTTATTACGTTTCGTTGTTATATGTACAAAAAATGCATGAGAAAAGCCCGAGTAATCATATATTAAATGTACAAAAATCATGACGATTTGAAGTTTTGTTCAAACAACTGCCACTGATCTTAATCATACAAGAGTCATGATTCCACCGTGGCAGCCCTGAGTTTTCCTTGTGTGTGTTTTTGTGTCCCTGTCTGAGTTATTCCTCCTGTGTCTCTCATCCTGTCTGTGCTGTGTGTGCATGTGGGCGTGGCTTCTTCTCCACAGGCACCAGGTGAACTCACTCTTCAATCAAGCCTCCTGTAAGGCCACTGGTTTCTCTCCTGCTCATCGCCAGATCGTTCCGTCAGTCTAGGGGTGGTTAGGATCCTGGCTTCTCTGTATTTTTGCCCTGTGCTCTGTGCTTAGCTTGTGAAGCTAACCTCTCTGTGTTTTTGCTACCCTGCTTCAGATTACTGTGCTTTGCTGTGCAGTCTTGAGCGTTGCTTCCTCCCTGCCTGCCTGTGGACCTGCCTGCCTGCTGCCTGCTCCCCGGAACTCTATCACTGCATCGCCATTCCCCTACATCGGACCTAACATCACGCCACCTGCATCCACGCACTCCTCGGTGACTTCACCTACCACATCAGGATTCTGGGACCTCGCACCACCCCTCAACCTCGCACCTATTCTTGCACCTTTTTGAACATTAAATACTGTTTGTTGCACTTTGAACCAGAGTCGAGTCGTGCATTTCGGTCCTGATCCAACACAAACCATAACAAGAGTAGTGCTTTCATATAGCATATATCACCATTAACCATTAACACGACAGCAGAATGTTATATTTCTCTGTCCCGTCCTCCTGAATTTAACTCATCTCGTATTGGAAACATACAAATTCCTCCTCCGGGATAGGAAGGGATAATATATGTCATTGCACATTTTATGTAATACCAAAATATGTTAAAAAAATGGATTAGAGAGAGACAGAGAGAGAAAAGGGGAGGGAGGGAGAAACATAATAGTTGCATAAACATGAATTCATATATAGTCCAAAAATGAATAGCATTAACATTGGTTGATTCAGGAAATTAAGAGAAATTGATTGATTTGTGGCACTTTTTATATAACATACTTCCACACTTTCTTCGTCTCTGGAGCCAGTTGAGGTGGTTCGGGCATCTAGTAAGGATGCACCCTTGGCGCCTCCCTAGGGAGGTGTTCCAGGCACGTCCAGCTGGGAGGAGGCCTCGGGGAGACCCAGGACTAGGTGGAGAGATTATATCTCCACGCTTGCCTGGGAACGCCTCGGGATTCCTACTTAGAGCTGATTAATGTGGCCCAGGAAAGGGAAGTTTGGGGTCCCCTGCTAAAGCTGCTGCCCCCGAGACCCGACCCCAGATAAGCGGATGAAGATGAGATGGGATGGGCTTGGGGAAGTGATCTATTTTAACTGAAGTCCCAAGTCATTGCGGTTAAAGTCCAGTCTTTTCTGATTTTTTCAAGTCTAAAGTCATCAAACATGTAACTCAAGGTTAAAACCCTCTTGCTAAAGCCACTGAACTCAATCAATCTTTCTTCACACATTTTCTGTTTTTTGGGATGAAAGATTCTGGCTTGAATAGCTGAAACATCATCGTGTTGTCGGTCTGATTCCACCACAATATGACCAACCCCGCTCTGAAAAGTCGTGATTCTCCTTGTTCCTGCTTCCACGCAGATGCAGTTTTATCTCCGTATAAGATCTGTGGTTCTTTCTATACACTGCGTGTGTGGGTCTATAGCCTCATATGTAATGAGAATCCTGCAGTATTTCTTCTGGCATCAATGCCTGAAACAGCTCTGATCCTCTACACAAATCTAGTGGTATTGATGTAGATCTTTTTTTTTTTCAGCACTGCATGTTATTGACTCAAGTAATAATTCATTCTACCCCAGGAAAGATACCTTACTTTGGATTAGTCTGCTGGTGCTATATAACATTCACAACTAATTAATTTCCTCCACTTTTATTCGTTTTACAAACCACAGAATCTTTTTGGATTTATCCCCAGATATCACCCTTTGTGCTCTGACCATAGTCACCAGCAGCATGTATTTTGGATGTTGGCTGTGGAGAGCTTCCACAACACACTCAGCTTGATGGCCAGCTGCCTGTCAAGCCTATCCACTTAGTCCTTCACCCTTCAGTTCTTCAGACAGGCCAGTGAAGGAGCTCCCTGTGAACCGGTCTCTTTTGAAAATGACCATCTTCCTCTCCACAGTCCTCGCAGCACTCCCTGGTGTCCTTAAAGGATTCTCAGCCCTTCAGCCTCTCCTCTTTTTTCCTCATCTACATCCACCACATCCACAATGACTACTCACAGTTATCCCAAATCACTTTTGATTGTTGTAGTACTCCTTATGTCATTTAAGATAACCCTCTTTACACCAAATTAACTTACATCAAAACCCTTAAGGCTCATTAATAGCCTACTCGACGTAAACAGCATGCTCTTTGGTTGCATGTTGCACTCTGACAGAACTTTTTGGAAATGCTGGATGGCGGATATATTCTTCCAATACACTTTATTCTGACCCAAGGCCGGCTGCGGACGACTCAGCTCAATTAATCAATCCCGTTCTATAATAATGCGCCAACTTTTGAGCCACTGCTTCACTTTTCACCCTCCTTGAAAGCTTAGGGAGACGGGTCGCGCGGATCAATACCACCGGAAACCATGGGGAGAGTGTAGCCAATTTCAAGAGAGACACGACCATAGGACACAACAACAAAAAAAGAAAAAGAAAGATGGGGTACAGAACAGTGATATATTTTATAGATGTAGGAACGTGTTCTATGATTGAGGTTGCTGCCCATTTTAGCCTCTTTCTTCAGAGGTACATTATTACGATGACCTTCTCCGCCATCGCCGTATTTGATGTTGTCAGAAACCTTTGAGTCTGTGCTGCCCTCTGGTGGGTGCATTGCTTAACATTTGTGCCAACATAGAAGACACATGGAAATCCACAATTTACACTCAAAACTGTACTTGGTTTGACGAGTAACTTATACTGGCTAATGTTAGCTCATACTAGCATGTCAGTTTTGGGGGACTTCATGACACTACTTGTGCTTAACCCTCCTGTTATCCTAAGGGTCGATTTGACCCCATTTAATGTTTAACATCTCTAAATAATGACGTCTGTTTTTGTTTTTTTGCTTTATATTTATGACTTTTCCTCATTTTATGGGGACAACTCATAAAAAACCTAAAATTGGCATGATTATATATATTTTTTTATTGTTCTTATCGTACATGTACTTGTGGCATCGGTGTTCCTTTGGGTTAATTTGATAATCTGGGTGATTTAATCATTGTTATTATTGTCTATTTAACAATTCAAATATCATATGAGGTCAGATTCATGCTACTGTCCTTGATAATGGACGTTTCTTTCATTCCAGATATTACAAATAACACAAAATAGCACTTAAAATAACATACTTACTTTAAAACACACAGACCGAAATCCCTCCATGCAATTGAAGATCAGTAATTTATTTCATTTTGTTAAAGTACCAGACTTAACTTGAGTCACAAATTGATTATGATCATTTTCCAGATGTTTAAATTGCTGCGGTCAAATTGACCCCAAGAATAAATGGTGTTTGTAAAATTTGAGGGCAATAGGAGGGTTAAATTACTGATTGATCTCTGATTATCAATACTGTTTACTATAGGTGTGCACTTTTCAATTATACCAATAAGGTATGTTTTTGTTAGTATCTAATATCTTACAGTATATTTAACTGATTATTTATACATATATGTATATTACATGCCTGTACATGCATTCTGCGAATTTTACGTATGAAAACGAACTGTGTATACTGTATGTAGATTACTCTATAGCTTAGATGGGAACAATACAGGTCTTTACCCCATATTACCAGGCTCTATCATTGTATATATTTTGCTCCTTTTTAAGATTTTAGTATATTGTTTTAGTTGCGTTTTATTTCTAAGATAGATAGATAGATAGATAGATAGATAGATAGATAGATAGATAGATAGACAGACAGACAGACAGACAGACAGACAGACAGACTGCCTTTCTATTTGATTCCCTCCCTGTGGCAGCTACAGCATCAGCAGTAAGTTGTGGAGCTCTACCACCACCCTGTGCTTTACAGTGGACCTGCAGCAGGCTGTGACAGGTGATTCAGCATTCAATGGATCTGTTTGCCTACCAGGCCCAGGTTCACAAAACTACCTGTACGTTAGCTGAATGCACCTACCACAACAATGGGTTTTCTTAATGTTGCATTTGAACATGAACATTAGCTCCAAACACACACATTGAATGTTGGCTTGGTGGCGTGACAGCATAAAAACGATAGCGTAGTGCAGAGGAATGCAGATAGACAAATATCTGTGTGGTTCAAGCTGATGAGTATTCAGAGGAGGACACCATCACGCCCGCAAGCAATCAGGGCACAGAGATAAGAGTTTGCAAGGATGTCATTGATTAGCAGGCAGCACCGAGACCACACACCGGCGAAGGCTCTAGTTAACGGAAACCACAGCTGAAATGCCCACGGTGGCAAGCATAATAAAAAGTTTTCTCTTTGTTGTCGTGTCTGCAGTCACTCGATTTTCATCACTTACACTTGGCTGCAATCAACTTTCCTTTGTTCTCGTTTCAACTTCCTCATCGGGAGAAGCACTTATCTTTACCACAGAGTAATGTGCGAGGCATCATTAAGGTATCAACATGAGAGCCGTGGCAGCTGCCATCAGGCTCTGCAGGTGGAAATAAAGCAGATTATCTCACAATTGGGTAGAGATTGGTACTTTTGGCACGTCTCCCCTGCACATTGGTATTCAGCAACATGACGCTTTATTTGATGTGATGCACTTTAATTTCTGAAGAGGGTGCAGGATCAGCCAACAAGTAGGAATACGTGTTTTGCTCAAGGGCGCTTCAGAAGGTAGCCAGATGATCTCATTAAATAGCTCTGCAGTTTGATTTAATACGATTGAACAATTTAATACCTGTACAAAACACATCGTGACAGTGTTTTTTTTTCTACTGGAGAAGTATTTTCCCAAGGCACCCTGATGCACGGTATAGTTATAGATCAACAGACACACAACTCTGTGTTTATCAAAGATCCAGACAGTCTTTCTCTAAGGTCGCTTTAGCCAGTGGGAGCCAGCTAACGCTGCTAAATGTGTCGCTGATAAAAAAAAAGTAAAATCTGCAATTTCTGCACATGACTGATACATTTGAGTTGAGGAGATCTCTACATTTTAATTGTATCAATTTATTATTTATTTACTTATTATGTTGCTATATTTTATAACAAGTAAATGATTGTGTTATCTCGAGATAAGAACATATTTAACTTGTGATCTCAGGATTACACTAAATAATTGCAAGCATGGCAATTGTGTACTGTGTTTATTTAGTTGGTTGATTCAAATTACTTTAATATACTTTTATTTATATGCACACCATGAGTATGACAATATTCCAGATTTAATAAGGGTCACGTAAACAGCATATTGCTGATAATGCTACATTAATTAGGATATTTCAAATGTAGGATTTTCAAATTAAGACATGTTGGATATGCGGATATTATTCCAGTTTTAGGAGCGTTCTTTGGAGATCTATATGAAAACGGCTGCATGTCAATGGGAAAATTAGTGGAACATTTATTTTCATTAGATATGTAAACAACTTAGGAAAATTGTCTTTTTTTCCAAGTAAGGGCAAAAAAGGAAAAGTTTGTGGATGTAAACGTAGTAACGCAGTAACTTTGGGTCTATATAAATCCTAAATAAGTCATAGAGTGTGGACTTTACCTACTCTGTAAACTGTGATAACTTTTGTTATGATTTGGCACTATAAATAAAATTGAATTGAATTGAATTGAACTTTAAAGCTAACTTGCTATTGTTAGCTCAGGCTATAGCTATCACAGACAGTAATTTACGGAAGCCCTGAATGGCCGTGCTTACACATATTTTTTTTTAATGTTATTCACTCAAGATCATCAGTCCAATATTAAATCTCATCTCATCTTCATCCTTTTATCCGGGGTCGGGTCGCGGGATCTTATTTTCATGGTTTTTTGTTTTGTTTTTATTTTTGTAACCTGTTTAGACTAAACGAACAGCTATAGGAGCTATGGCAGTCTTTAGAGCTGGTTTGCAAAGAGACAGTGGGGGCTTGTTATTGGTTGAATGGTGGTGAGAGGATGAAGTAGCATTATTAAATAAAATGTGGCATGAACTTAAAGAGGCACATTCATTTATTCATCTTCAACCGTTTGTCCCTATTGGGGTCACGTGGGGGGGGCTGGAGCCGATAGGACGGCAGTCTATTGCAGGACACATAGAGACAAGAAGAAAAATAATGACTTTATTATTCTCGCAACGGGGAAATTTGATTTTTTCACTCTATTATTTTTAATCATGTTACACACACACAGGCCCGAAATACACACACATGCACAGACAGGACCTATATACATGCAATTAATGGAGAGATGTCAGAGCGAACAGACAGAACAAAGAGAGACAGACAAGCATTCACACACACACATTCATACCTACAGGCAATTTAGATTCATCAATTACACATACATGTCTTTAGACCGTTGGAGGAAGCCGGAGAAAACCCACGCAGACACGGGGAGAACATGCAAACTCCACACAGAAGGATTTGAACCAGGAACCCTCACGCTGAGAGGCGAAAGTGCTAACCATCGCCCAAAGAGGCACATGACACTATAAAATAAAACTTCTGGGCCTTTTGTTCTATTAGATACTATACACAACTCATTCATATGGTTATTTATTTCATATGTTTTATTTATTTGATTCTGACTTCGTTGGGGCTTCATAAATAACATCGCCCAAAAGCAGAGAGATGTGATCATAAATGAACATAAAATGATTCGTAGATCGCAATGTAAAACCCCCTACAGATTAATTGTAGAGAATTCAGACACCACTGCGGGGTGAAGACATGCACATTTCACAAATAAACCGCAGTAATGTGATGTAAGTTGTTCCCTAGGCAGCAGATATCAGCAGCTTTAGGTTTAGATGTCTCGATAAAATGTGTTTGCCTCAGAAGATGAAGATCACTGTTGTTTATTTTCCTGCATGGGACTCAACTTATGTGTAAATGCGCACTTTGAACAAAGGAATCCCACCTCACTGAATGTATATGACAGCCCACAAGACAGGCCTACGCCGTAGGGTACAAGGCCTTTATGTTGCTTTAAAAACGGATTGGAGCTTCGTTATCCAGGAAAATACACAGAAAGCAAATCATTTGTTCAAGTCAACGTGTTTCGTTGGATTTGTCGGCCAGTAAATTCCCCTTTCTCTGAACAGTATGTCCTGTGCATTGATGATTTTGACAGATAAACCATAGATATGTGTTGAGCAGAGACTGTGCTAATAGCTCGTCACAATGGGACTTAAGTCGCCATACTTTTTCTCTCCTATGTGTAAATGTATGGGTATAGAGAGGCTCATAGTTGTTTTTACCTGCCCTCTGTGTCAAAGTTAGATTTATTAATGAGTGAGTGTAATGATCTAGTTTATATTCAAGATCATATGAGTATTTATCTTGTACATTACGTTGCTATAAATGTATCAAGTTTTTTCTTGTTTATAGTCTAATACTACAGGTCTGTCTTTAATATAAATGTACATGTGCATAGGTGGGAGGAGGCTTCAGGGAAGACCCAGGACTAGGTGGAGAGATTATATCTCCACACTGGCCTGGGAACGCCTCGGGATGCCCCAGTTAGAGTTGGTTAATGTGGCCCAGGAAAGGGAAGTTTGGGGTCCCCTGCTACAGCTGCTGTCCCCCGGGGACCGACCCCGGATAAGAGGCTGAAGATGAGATGAGATATGCATAGGGTTTGTATTTTACTCTATCTTTATTTTGACTTCTTAAATCGGCTTTAATCGTAAACATGTGTAATTATAATATACTGCATATGTCTAAACTGCGTAAAAATGAATGTAATGTTATCCATGATCACCTGATTTATGTCTTACATCATACCTGTGATTTGCCTCCCTAATTGATGAGCAAGCCTGTCGGAGCGTATACACACATTATTTTCTCTTCTTTGTTGTAAGTGGGCCAAGATCTTAGCTTTGATGTGCAATAAGCCTTTTTCATTTCAGAACATCTACCATAATAAGGTAGTTAGGCTCTTACAATAGGTTTTCATCATCACTTTAAAGAGAGTAAATCTGAGGTGGTATAAAAGAATCAGCGGTAACTTTAACTTCATACATCACAGATAAAAGGCTCCATATCTGCAACTCAATAACAACAAATGGGCTTTTACATCAGACGTGCAGGTGCATTTCTTATAAGATTGCTGCAGTCAATCACACAAGATCAGATATTGTTTTTCTTTATAACCAGAATCTCCTGTAGGTGGTTTAGGCTAGCGATGTCCAAAAGTCCACTAGATGGAGCGCTCTGTTCAACAAAGGGTCGAAAACACACTGGATTACCATTCATTGAGCTCTTTTCTTTAAACCAAGTGCTCCATCTAGCGGGCTCAACAAATACAACTAATGGTTCATGAAGCTTCATTTGGACATCACTAGTTTAGGCTACTTAGACCGTGTGGGTCTAAGTAGCCTAAACTAGTGATGTCCAAGTCTTCTTCTAAGTTTCTCTCCACGCCTCATCTCCTCCAAGTGATTCCCTCTCAGGAGGATAGAGGCCCAGTACGAAACCTTTTAAGGAGGATTCTGTTCATTACAGGTGCTGTGCTGTGACACTGTACTGCTAACTTGTGGTGACAAGTGGAAGACTGAAATTCACTGTCCAGCTCTTAGAACCCAAAGTCATTGCTACCACTTCCCGCATTGTTTACGTCTAAAACAATAGATAGCTTAGTATAATACATAATTGACAAAAAGGTGACGTGCATGGGTAGAAAGACTGAACTGTAGCAAATGTCATAGGTTTGATCTCTACAACAACTTATGTTGTGTTATATTTAGGGAAATTACAATGTTGACAAAAGAAAAAGATTATTAAAGTGAAATTCCGGCATAAAATCATCCCAGTGTCTTTTTTGACGAATACACTCATCAAATAAGCCATTAAGACAATTTTTTTCACGTAACAACTATTAACAGAGATATCCGGAACAGTCTCTAAAAATAATTAATGCAATGTCTCGCTGATTAGCTCGGGGCAGCACGGTGAAGGCATTAAAACGTCTTTTTTAACCACTTATACTGCTCAAAATAACACAAAACCTCTGCAGTAGCATGAGAAGAGTCCCTACACATTAACCAAAGCACCAACAACGTAGTTAGTGTTATTTAGTTTATCAAAAGAGTGTTTTGAAAGACTTCAACTGGCCCCGGTAGCAGATCCTCTCATAGTAAAGTCCATTCAAGTCAATTACCAAATGCAATCTAAAAGGAAAGAGCCTATTAATGCTTTGTTATCTGTGTAGGGACTCTTCTCATGCTGCTGCAGAGGTTTGGTGTTATTTTGAGCAGTATTAATAATTAAAAAAGCTGTTTTAATGCATTCACCATGCTGCCCCATACTAATCAGTGTTAGCCGCAAGTTGGCTGTTAGCGACTGTCCGGGATTTCTCCTTTAATAGTTGTTACAGGAAAAAAAATTGTGTTGATGGCTTATTTGATGAGTGTATTTGCTGAAAAATCACCCCGGAATGATTTTACGCCGGAATTTCACTTTAATGTCAAACTGTGATATTCATGTCTAAAGGTACCTGCCCACACACACATTACTCCTTTAACTTAGCATGCTTTTCACTGGAGCAGCTGAGTACAGCCTGCATTCATTCTGCACCCCTTAAAAAGGCTCTGTATGAATGTTTTTTTTTAATATAGCTTTTAATAAAGATTCTACATATCCAACCTTTAACTTTATGTTGTGGTGTGGTTGTGTTCACCCCCTGTAGTCTGTGTTTGGATCGGGCCGTGAACAGGGAGGGGGTTGTGTCTGGATGGGAACAAAAAAAAATCCAAAATAAAGATCACGTGTTGGCCTGGGTTTTTTACTGCCTTGAAACAGCGCCCTCCCGCGGAGCACGGCGGTATGGCAAAAATAACAGCTCTTCAGGACGCAACCATTCGCTTGGCAACGAGGGGATGCAATCACTGATAACGAAAAAGCTGGGGACATTTTCAGTTTGTGGTTGAAAAAATAAAACCTTAATTTTGACACACAAGAATGACAACACGTTTCCAGGCATTTTTTGTGTTGTATTGTATATTTACAAAGGATTATGTTGTCCCCCCCGCACTGAACGGTAGTGGTGCGGTCCAATAGTATTGAAGGCAAAGCTGAAAACAGCAGTTTGTTTTCACCGAGAGGGAGAAGCGTCGCTTTAATCCGCCGCCGACTTTTTAAAAAAACGGTTGTAACATTTATTTTATACCTGGTCGGTTTTCGGACAGCGGTTTTCTTAGCTCGCCATGGCTCTGTGTGGGGGTGTCGGAGCCATGGCTTTACCCAGCGAGCTTATCGTCCATATATTCTCATTTCTGTCCGACCGAGACAAGCTCCGGGCCTCGGCGGTGTGTTCACGGTGGAGGGAGTGTCTCTTCTACCCCGCGCTGTGGACAGAGCTCAAACTGCGGATAGGTGGTGGTTGTAACGGCGGCTCCAGCTCAGAGGAGACCCCGAGGCTGGAGTTCCTCATGCGTAAGTTCGGCTCCTTCGTGCGGGAGCTTCAACTGGAACTCGCACCGGTGGAAGGCTACCTCAGTCCCCTGAACAACGACCCGTCGACCACCAGGATGGACCAGCCCGACAGCGACCCGCAGCTCTCCGAGCGATGGAGAGACGCCATGGCCACCTACTTGGACCAGGTGTTGTGTGTGTTCTCCAGCATCCGCAACAACAGGTATAACATTATACATTTGCCAATTCTGAGTGTTTGTTTTTATTCAATGTCAGGAATTACACCCTCTCCTCTTTTTTTTATTAATAATTATAGTATTTGGTGCGTCGCAGTAAGCTAGCACCGAGCTAGCTTTAGTTAGCTAAAAACAAACACTGACATTAGGTGTTACGTAAGAGGGCACGTCTTTGCGGTGTTAGCAACCAACGGTCTCTCGTTACGTTAATATAACTCACAGTAACAGCATTGCATTACTTAGAATTACATTTACAGTAATAGTGAGATGCATGTATGCTTCAGTGACAATGCCAAGCCAAGCGTTTGTCTGCGTTTCTTTTGTTTTCCGGTTCTGTTTTCTTTGTTAAATTGGGGGTCTCCATACCAGCAGATACAATGCAGCACTGGTGGTGGCTAGGGAAGGCTTTGTTGGCTGTGACTTGCTGATATCAGCACTGACACACACACACATACATATACAGTGTATGTGCATTTACACATTTAGCTGTGGTATGTCGTTGCAGCATAATGTTGGATGTAATCACCGCCGTGCTGCATTCAACAAAACTAGCCACCTGGCTTATTCTGCTGTAGAAGTTACTATCCAGTGAATAAAACAAACTACTTTGCATGTTACTTTGGATGTTAAGGGTCCTGATTACAGTGCAGAACTTCTCTCTATTCTCCCACCTTCTGTATTATTCTCTACAGTGCTTTGTAGTGTTGGAATAGCGTCCATCCAATGCTGTGTAGTTCTCTGCTGAGGGGACTGAAACCAGTTCTGTTGTCTGACTTCTTCTCACTGAGCAGTTTTCCATTCAAAAACCGACTGACGAACCCAATTTGTGTCTGGAAATGTGACAGTTCAGTACATCCAGATGTCAGTTTGCTCACTGAACTTGCTTGATTTTTTTTTTAATGGTGGAGTGGATAATATCACCCCACCAGGCAGCCCAGAACAGAAACCTGTTGAGTTTTGCTTTCGTTTCAAGAAGCTACGCCCCCTCAGAATTGGGAAATTTAACTAGGTTGGACAACTTAATTTGCTTTGCAGTTGACTCTAAAACGAATGCCTGCAAACATCCAAGTAAACACACCAATGCATGTGCAGCTTTGTCACATGCAGTTGTCTGGTTCCAGTTCTTGTAATATTTGAATATCACTAATGCCACCAATATTACAAATTTTATTTTGTGGTGCAGGTTTTATTGTTTGCTTTACATGTGTTTTACATGTTACAAAGTGGTTGCCAGTAATGGGAACCAAAGGCCAATAATTGGTCGCAAATTTCTTACAATGGTTGCCAATGGCAACCGTTACTGTCAAGGTCTAATTTCTTGATTACCAAGGCTGCCATGAAGAATAGCATTTAGTGCATACTGTAGAGTAGCATGTTGCGATTCAGATCTAAATGGGAATTGCTGCAGGTCATGTGCAGTTTCTTAGTTCCACACTGCCATGAGCTAACCAACCACCAAAGAAAATGTTGATTGGGCAAGTGAATATTTTTAGCAGTATGTCATAATAAAATGTGCCATTATGTTATTTCATTGCTATTTGCTATTTTTATTCATTCAAACCGATGGACCACAGATAACACCAGCTTTCATATCTAACTTAAGCTCCAATGTTATTATAAGGTGACAGAAAGTGAGTTTTTCATTCAGCTAACATTGGTAACACTTCACCAGTACTGGTGCACGTTCATAATAACTAGAATAGATTATCCATTGTTCTTTTACTAGCTGTTTCACACGCTTAAGTAGCTGCAAATGAGACTGCTGGTGGTTTCACTGCAGAGGCTTTTTGTGAAGCTTAGCTCACAGCTGATTTACAGGAAGTGGACTGCATCAAACACAGTACATAGTGGGTAAGCCTACGTCATGTGTGACTGCATGGTACACGTGTGGTTGATAATCCTTTCCCGACATAGGTGATCTTTCGTCAGATGCAGACAGTCTGCTTGGAAGACTGTAATTGGATGCATTGTGAACTTACGTTGCCTGCTTTTCAAAGCATCAATGTTGGGCATATATCCGGCTACTTGATTGTTGGCTATCTATTTTGGATGGACTGAACAGAAAGGGCTCCAGACAGCAGCGCAGCAACGTGCAAGGCAGTCATAAATCTGCCCTGATAGGAGACAGCATAATACAGAACAGGGCTAGATTAGATTGCACAAAATGGCTACAGTTTAAGGAATTTAAGGTAAGAGGTAACCCCCCTTCTGACATTGTTTGGATTGTAAATGGTTAAATTGACCACAAGTCTAGCAGCTTCTGTTTAAAAATGTCAAACCCCTTATGCACTCCATGTGATAGAACCAGTTACTCAACTTATAAAGTCAAAGCATCTTTGTGTTTTTACAGTTACTTGGCTGTCAGCTCAAAGGAGAGCCTTCAGCTCAAAACATTAAACAATATTGCTAAAATGGCTCATTGGCATAATCAATCTAGTATTAAATACTTTTTTTCTATATTTCTAACATTCTCTCTCATTCTCTAGAAACCTGCGGAAGCTGAGTCTGTATGGAGAAACCTGTGTTCTGCAGCAAGAGGGACTATTGGACAGCTCCAAGCTGCACCAAATTCACCAGGGGGACAAAAAGATCAATGAGTACGTCTGAGCATAGCAAAATAAAAGTCATAGTCTGTCGAATGTCAGAAATGGTTAGAATCATTTATTTGTGTCCTCCCATAGAGTGGTTACTTACATTGTAAATAAAATGTACGTTATACAGGTTGCAAAATGGTAATATATTGGTGATTGAGTGGTCGCAGAACATCAATGGACAAAATGATATGTATTGTCTTTTTGATGTTTTGTGGATGTTTGTTTGGGAGAGTATTCTTTACCAAATAGCACTGTTGGAACTGGAAACGGTGTGTGATGTTTGGTGTTTATCTCCAGCATCACCTCACCACAGCACACAACATTAAATACACTCGCTGTGTGTGACCAGCTTTCTGTCAACAAACCGTTCGTGTTTGAATCTCTAAATGTTGCCTAGACTGCTGAGGTGCAGCATACTCTGTGGATCGCTGAGTCTCTCAAGAGGGAGCGGTTGATTAGGGACTGAGAAATGCAAATGATGATGTAAGGTTTTTTAAATAATTCAGTACGCCAGCGTGCTAATTAGCAAATATTGGCTCCCCTGGAATATTTTTAAAATGTATTGTTGAATCTGAAGTTATGTTAATGAGGAAGCTGTAGTCGTGCTGGTAAGGTGAATAGAAGCTAATTCTCTTCCGACCTCTCCTCCTCTCCTGTGCTCTCTGCAGAATCCAGCAGTTGTTCATGGAGCTGTTGTCAAACAGCAGGCAGCTGAGGTGGTTGTCCTGTAGTTTCATGCTGGGTCTGGTGACTCCCTGCTCTTTAGCCTGCCTGTCAAATCCTTCAGCTGAGACCCTGCAGCACCTCAGTTTACTGGACCACCAGCTGGGTATGTGTTGGCATGTTTCTGGATTTTCTGTTACTGTGTTAATGCTGTCGGATCATGTTCGTGTACTCCCATAACAGTTGCAACCATAGATACAGTAGCAGTAGTACATTATGTCGGTACAACTTGTAACATCTCTTTTATTTCCCTCAGGTCCCCTCATCTCACCATCAGAGTTGGATCGTCTATCTAATCTTCATTCCCTGGCTCTGGATTTCTCTGATCTGACATCTGAGCTTTGTGGTCTGCTGGCATCTCCACGTCGAACTCCACTGCATCGCCTCTCCCTGCTGCTCAACGGTGCCGCCCTGGAGTTCAAACCATTAGAAGGGACTGCTACAGAGGACGATTGGAAGGCACTGGTAATGCAACATATATCTTTTGTTTCTTATTCTTGTTGGCCTCTGTCAGAAAAATTATTACAGGACAGCATCATGCTCCAATTGATGACAAGTTGCCCTATGCCAATGAAACAACATTTACATAGCCAGATTTGGAGCTCAGCACTGCTCCCTCTAGCTTTGAATAAGTCTCCATGTGTACATCAGTCAATATTACCTGATCCTCCCCAGATTCGTGTGAGTGCCAACCTGCGAGTGTACATCATGGCACTGGAAGTCAACAGCTCAGAGCTCCTCAGGGTCCTAAAGCCTAGCCTTCCCCTAGAGCGCCTCCACCTCGACAGTTACAGCACGCTGGTGACTGACGCCACATTGGAGCTCATCTCTCAGCAGTACAACAAAACACTGACCCACTTCCTGCTCCTGAGGGATGACCCCGACTTTCCTGACTTCAGCATCAATCGTAACGAAGACCCGTTGGTCCTTCTGGCATGGAGATGTACTCAGCTGGCTGTACTGGTGATACATGGTGAGTTGACTGATTGTTGTTTCGGGGATGTACAGTAAGGTAACTTCAGGTTCAGTCTGATCTGTGCTGGGCCAACCTTACGATGGAAAACACAAGTGGTTCTCATGGTTACATATCTTATTAAGTTGTTCAGGCTTGACTGGAGTGATCTGAACAGCTACACTCAACTGTAGATAAACAGCACAGACTTTGAAGCCAGATACTCATCTGCTTCAAATCATGTTAAACTGCGATTCTAATGATTCCAGTTCTGTTGTTGAAAAATAGTTTTACATAAAGGCTTGGTTATCAAAAGTGCTTTGCGAACTTTCCAGGATCAATGTGCTTTAATCCAGTGGTATCATTAATTGCACATGTGGTAACTCAAGGTAATGAGACCTGCAGTAGTTATTTTCCTAAGGGAGATGCAACTGTGGCTGGCAATGAACAATCACCAGTAAGGGACAGTACAAGAAACTGCACAAAGTTGTTAAGGTTAGCAAACAGTTGCCTAGTTACAGTTACAGTCGACACAGCCAATGCTCATGATACAAGTCTAATATTCAATCTCCATTTTGCTCTCCACCAACTCCTGAGAAAAACTATTTAGCATGTTAGCTGCTAAGTGTTGTGTTTGCAAGTTAACTTTGTCTGTGTGGTGTGTGGTGTTTGGTGCTGTGTAGGTAACATACAGTGGGTTTATTTTCACTAAAAACCGCTTCCTGTCATGTTTGGAAACAAAGCTGACACCTAACACTGAGGTTGCTGGAAGTGAGAAAAACCCCTAGTTTTTGCAGTTGCAGATACTTTAAGCTGCAGAGTTGGATGCTTATAATATGTAGATTTGTCACTGTGGGAGACATCTTTAACATTACACTTTAATTTATCCACTGTTAATGTAAAATTTTTGATTAGAGCAGTTTTTCGTCTTGCTTAATGTCCATACTGCACACCAGTTGGTCTAGACAGTGCAGTTTATATTCCTGCCTTCTCATCGGCTTCATCAGCCATTTACAGGCATCCTGCATATATTATGCCATGGTTTGTAACCAATGGTATGTTGAATGTGAAGCTTAAGTTTCATTATTTATTTGTAATATTGTTAAGATTAGTTCAACCTCCCTGAACACATCTCTCTCTCTCTGTAGGTTACACCGTTTGGTCCCATAATTTGGTGGCCATCTCTCGGCTGCGTGGCTCCAGCCTTCGCGTCCTGACCGTCTCTGAGGAGAGCATCGACTTCGATCCGGACCAGTCAGTGTGCATGGAAGGGGACCCTGTCCATAACCTGGTCAAGGAGGTTTCTCTGGGCCTGGGCCGTGTCTGGCACCCTTGCCTGGATTCCAGCCTGGTTTTGTCCGAACCCACCCAGCACTTCCACCGTGAGCTGCAGGCCTTCAGCATGGGCATGTAGGCAGGGATGCCATGTCCCAACACATCACAGCCACACAACTGTGTCAAGACCAGGCCAGATCATCCAAGTCAACTCAGACCTCTGAACCCGGCCAAAAGCAGACCTAAGTGAGACATCTAAACTGGATCTTTAAACAGTCTATGAATTCCATTCATGTAAACTCATGTGAGCTGATTGTTTTTATTTAACTTTTAGTTTTAGTTTTTCTTTCACCAGGGTTTTAGCATACAATCAAGTCCCACCATTTTCCAAATCATTCCCTGTCTCCTTTCTTTGCCTCGTGATTATCTAGTTTGGCAGTGACTTGGAAAAACAGATTACATCTTTTATGTTTTATGTACGTTCTCCAATTAAGAATATCCTTAATTAAAACTTGATATTTATTCAGTTTGGAGTCATACCAACATGTGGTCCCGGGCCACTGACAGTGGAGTCATAACAGTTTTTCACTTGTCTGCTAAAATGGGTCACTCTGCTGCCTCAAATGCCTTCTGGTCTGGCATGGCCCCATCTGGTCTGGTCTTGATCAACAAGTATTCAGAGCTCGATGTCTCTCCCTCACCTTAATAACCTCCAGAGCCTCTGTATGATGTAACTTTGGTTTATTTTTTCTTTGACTGTTTTTCATCTCTCTCTGCTCTGTGCATAACCTTGTTTTTCCTGTGTGGTGGTTCCCTTGCCTGTATAGGCTTTGTGTGTATTTAAATGCAGATATATTATTATCCTGCTCACAGTTAGAACAGGACAGGCAGGTTGAGTGATGGCCCGCTGGGATTTAGGGGGGTGAATGCTTTAGTTTTGAACATATTTTTCTTTCTTTCTTTTATTTTAACCTTTGCTCTGTGTCTGTCTGTCTGTCAGTTCCACTCAAGCAAAAGGTGGAGTTTGTAAACTAACCAATCAATCACTTCCTGGGTAACACAACCTCAGCTGCTTTTTCTGTTGCTCTGAAAGAGCACCCTGTGCACTTGTCCGCTAGTTGGAGAACCTTGGCAACATGGTGGGAATCTCCACTGTAATGTGGCTGACTGTGGCAGGTGCTAATCAGTTTTAATGCTGTTTTTAAGCAACAACCATGCCAGTGCTATCATTCAGATTTATGTTAATGGTTTTATTATGGATTTTGAGCACCTTACTGATGGTGTTATGGAGAATATTGTTACAACACACTTCCCACCCTGCTCATTTGTCGACTTTTGGGGAAACATCAGAAGTGGATTAAATGGGGAGCCTCATCTTAGAGTAAGGATGAATACAGCTGCCTTTGCTCTCCTCTGAGGGTCAAGACTTTCTGACTGGTATCATTGGTCACAGGGCCCTTTTTGTATTAAAATGTCAAGTCAGAGTGAAGAAAAGGAGTGGGAAGGGAGTGTGCTTCATCATATGATGGGCTCTGAGATTTGATAACTTTTAGACAGTTTTGCATGATTCTAAAGAGGAAATAGATATTCATTCTGTAATGCCATAATCGAGAAATCTCTGTGACTACTTCCAAGTTCTTGGTGCGGCCATGCAAACAAAACCAGTATTCTATAGGCACAGCTTCCCCCTAGGTGGCAAATACCAAACCCAGGTTTTGCAGTCATGCCAGCACTTTTGTAGGCAGGAAGTAGTTTTTCTCGATGGTGAATTTCTTGTGTTGGAGTTAAACATTTCACGATAAAGATTAAGAACAGGGAAAGGAGAAGTGTGCACTAAATATAACGAATCTCTCATTCTGTTGGCCAGTCAGGTTTTTGTTTTATATTGAAGGCCTACTTTATTGCTATATTTGCCTCAGAAATTTGGCAGATGCATATCTTGCCACGACGGTCGAGGCTGCTGAATACATGCATTTGGACATTGTAGGTTCCACTGACAGCCAAGACGGGTTATTTTTCAGAGAAGTGGCACCTACAGCACAACAAGGTTTCGGGTCTAAACTGCCTGTGTATTTCTGTGGTGAAAATATTCTGATAGTCTCAGGTAGGCTTTTAACATCACTATGACCAGGACAGCGGCAGTGATGATGTCGAGTAGATGGTGTGAAACAATCAGTTAGTGTGAGACGATGTTTTGTTTTTTTTTCCTCTTGAGTCACAGTTGCCTTGGAAACAGCCCCCTTGTTTCTGGATACAGTTGTTGTTGTTGTTGTTATTAATGATTTTGTTTATCTTGCCATCTGATAAACCCTCGCTCCACCTCGGTTGGGGGATCAGTAAACCTTATCATACATTTGTTTTCAAAGATTAAGGTTGATAAAGACTAAAGAATGGCAAAAACCAGTCTGCTCATTGCACATGTTTTATACTGTATCTACAGTAGATGTGGGGGACAGAGAGCGACTGTGGAGTGAAGGAAATCCATGCTGTCGATGGAGGACCTGCTGGGCCCAATTAATGTCTGAACTGAATGTAGTCAATTTCTTGCCGGGGTCACATGACGTCTGCCTGGCACAGGGGATCTTATCTGGCTTTCATGAACTAGGGTGAAGGCATGGCTTCGATTGAATCATTGTGGCTTTTATTGTGTGATTCTAACTTCTGTGTTGAGGGAGGGGGTGCCTTTTCCCTAATAAATGAAATGTATGTTGTTCAGGCTCTGGAAGTACACGCACGCCATGGTCAGGACTCAAACCGGGCATTGCAGACCAAATATCTTGACAACTGTGAGCATGACTAGTGGATTACTGGGCCAAGTATGGATACACCTGATGCTCCTTCCATACGTAATTGCTGTCAACCAGCCATTGTTAGGAAAGCTGCCCTGTCAAATGGCTTCAGCTCATTTGTTTTGCACACCATGGCGCTTTAGAGGTCGGGGCAATGGCCTCGCAGACTGTGAAGGTCCATATCAAGGTCTGTAGTTTACAAGGTCGACCTGCAATTTTTTTCCTACTGACTGATATGGATCCTGGTTATACAGTGGTCCAGCACATTGCTTGGTTCAGAAATAATTGGTCCCAGTGGTGGGCCTCTGGTTACCAAATGTTTGCTCATCTGTTAAGGGACCTTGATGGTTTAGCCATGATAATCTCTCTAGTCCTTGGTCCATATCTCAGGATAAATGCACTCTGGTACCAAGAGTTTCTTTTAAAGGCTGTCAGTGGCTGTATATACAGTAGTGCTGCAAACTGAAACACTCAGAGGGGATAGCAATGCCTACATAACACATTCAGACCAAAATATGTTGGTTTTTATCTTACCTTCTTCCTCCCCTCCTCGCAGCTTTCCTCCCACCTCCTATTTTTAAGCGCTCCTTTATGTGAAAGAGTCAAGCTGTTGCATTGTGTATAGGCGTCACCTGGTAAGGAGAGGAAAAAACCCAGCGATCTCTAGGAGGATGTCATTTAAACGAGACAGTCATCCGAGCTGAGCAAATAGGTTTTTACCAACAACTTATTTTTTTTAAAAAGCTGATTTTACAAACTCCACCCTCATCCACCATGTGTGCTTCCCCCTCTGGTCCCTGTCTTCTCAAGTCCCCACATGTAATTGGCTCCACTGTACGTCAGGTGGCGCGATTCGGGGTGTAAGTGGCTGTGTTTCTTTCCAGAATAAAAGGGGCGGCTGTGGTTTTCCTCTGACTATGGTCAACTCGAGCAGAATAAAAATTACGTTTAACTCAAATATTCCCATTTGGAAAATGTATTCCACTCCCTAATATGGAGGCCCCAGGACAAGTTAATGTTTTGACAACTTGCGACATCAAAATATTTTGCCGAACTACAGAGTGAAAGATGTAGACTATATGCATGTGAGCAGAAAGGCGTTGCAAAACAATGTCTTCTCTATTATTGCTTCTGTTAGTTTTTGTTTTATTTTACCAAAAAACACACCAGAATGTGAGGGAAGATGGCGTAGAAAGAGCTCTGTGTTGTTCTTGCTAGGAGAGAAGAGGTGAGACAAAGTTCTGTTAGTAAAGCAACGCTCATAGGCAAATTACTTTACAGTCGCATAAAGTTGGCAAAATGGGCGACAAACACGTTCGCAGTATGGCATAGCATTTTGAGAACTACCATCAATGGGAAAATGACTTTCCCCTGATCCCTTTGTGTCATCGCCAATGGCTAAATATTGAGCCATCTTGTGCCTGAAAGCTTCTCCAGTCTTACTGCTTTTCAAACCTCTGCTCTCCCCAACTTATTAGCCTTGTGTTGTGTGTAGTTGTTGCTGTGGTTGTTAGTTCACTCTTTAGGGAAGCAGCATTAGAAGCTACGGTAGCTAGGTTGTCAGCACATGTGTTTTAATATCTCTAAGCGTGCCTGTATTTTTCTGTGCACGTTTTCATGTCAAAGTGTACCCAGTGGAAATGTGTGAATAAGATGGTATGAGTGTGTGAGAGAGAGAACAAGTTGTCCGCAGTGCAGCCGTCATGTTGTCTGCATGCAGGTATGTGTGTGTGTGTGTGTAGGTGTGTATTTAAGGGGAGGGAGGGAGGGTGTAGTCTTATCACTTCTACTGCAGCAGGAAACGGCAACAGGAATCCTTCGTTCTCAGGGTACAATCAGTTTTCAAAAAAGAGGAGGAGGGAAAGTAGCTCAGGCCTCTAGCTCACTCATATGAATAGTAGGAGTCACTGGATCTGTTCTCCTCCCTTGATGTGTTTTAAGCTGCCAAAGACAACAGTGGAACAAACCCAATCCAGACACAAGTCTATCTGAAGTGCCCAAGTGACACCCTGGCAGGAGACTGGTCCAGTATTCTTTCTGACTCTACACCTTTTTCCTTACTCTTGGTGGTTCCACTCAAACCTTGGTTTCTTCCACTCTGACCTCTACCACTCCGTTGATACACTATGGACCGTACTGTGCTGGACCAGGTAAAATGTCGACCGTCTCATTCTGTGGTCGGCGTGAAAAGAGACCAAAGCAGACCTGTACAGATTTGGCCACTGTTGTGTTAGTGGCTGCACCCTATGTTCAGAAATATAGGATTTCTGTGACTAATATAACAAACATATGTCACTTAATGTAGCTCAGGCATCATAGAGCAAAGCAAGGCCTTTCTAGTCCAGTGCAGTATGCTTCTATAGTATGACAGAGGCTTGAGCAGAGAGGTCCGGCCACAATATTCCTCCCTCTATCTCTTTGTCCATCACCTGTTTCACTGTGAGGAGTGAGCGAATGTAAAACTAAAGGCGAGGAGGACGAGGGGTTTGGTTCGGTCTCAGAACACGTCAGGGACTACACACTCCCTCAGATGCTTCCTGAAGCTACTTTCTGACGCATTGGAGCTCCACCAGCTGGGACACAGGCCAGTGTGCAGGATTTGATATGTTGCATGACAAACCTGTGGCCAGGGTCAAATTTGATGGGTGTGTTTTTAGTGTTTAGTCCCGAGCTTTTGGAGCTGTAAAGTTGTTTGCTGCTAGAGATCTGCTAGGAACAGGACATTCCACACGGGGGTCGCTCAGGCCATCTGACTTACAAACAGTTTACTACATAGCTGACGTCTCTGCATGAAAATTAGACTCTATATAAATATATACTATATTTTTTTTTACTTTGAGTGGGTCGGTCTGCTTTTGAGGGTGGACGCAGTTAGTGTTGACAAGTCACACCAGATTACCAGCTGGTCTGAGCAGATTGCCGGTGTGGTACCATTTAGAAGTGGTTATTTAAAGTGTGTCGCTCTTTCAAAGGTCGACTGTGTTTCTAAAGTGTGTTTCTGCGACGCCCAGCTTTGCTTTCACTTGATGCTTCAGCATCTCCAGGCCATTTTGAGGCCTTTTGTGTCCGGTACACAAAGGGACACAAGTGTGAAAGCAACATACTATGACTGTGTGCTAAATATAAGGACCAGCTTCCCTTTTCATGAAGGGAGTGGATGGAAGTCACCCATTGGATCAATCTGCCAGAACACCAGTAGGAGGAAGTTGGTCTGTGTATTTAGTACACACATGAATACACACACAAGGCAAAGTACATATTCACTATGAATACACAGGGGAACCTTGAGTCTGGGCTAGACTTATTTATACACCATATGCAGATAGCGGTTTGTCTATGACTATATTATACCGTGTGTACACAGGAAGACTGAACTGTGCTCGCAGAGCTGTGTTTTTAAACGAGTTCTGGCATCAAAATGACTGAATGGTTTTAAGACTCTAGAGGGGAGATGATGTGCCAGTTATTCAGGAGACCATTACCAGCAGCTACTGTACATCGATGTGGCCGCAGTCAGTTCAATCTGCCCTTTTGACCTCTTTTTTTTCTTTTTGTTTTTCTGTGCTCTTTATATGCATTCATAGAGAAATCCTGGAAGATATCAGGATCCCTGTGGCCTCATGGGTAATTGATACAACAGAGCTGGCCTCTAATGTAGTCCATCTGAGACGGCTTATTCAATCTGTTGTCATCGCAAAACTGTAGACAAACAGGGATCTGAGTGGGTCTGTCCTACCGGGGCTGTATACAAAGAGTTGGGCCTTGACACTTGTGTGCTAATACTCTATAGCCAATTTTAAAACAACTGACATTCACAGAAGTGTGAGCGTGTGTTATTTTAGTACCAAAGCAGCAGACTGTCAGTTCTGCATCAGTCTGGCTCAGAGCCACAGGCAAACGCACATCACACATATACAGATTCATTTACACTCAGATCAGTTTGCTCAGACTCGATGCCAACTTGAGTTTGTAATGTTGACTCGAAACCTCTTTTAAGGAAGGGGACATGTTTCTGATTACCATGAGAGACAGGCTTTCCTCGTCACAATGTGGGATTTCAGATGCTTCCTGTTTCTTTAATGTTTTTACCCAAATGCCAAGACCATAGGCTACTACCACACTTTGAACCGGCTCACATAGGACTGGACTCATGCAGGAATGTGAAGAATCTCTAACATCCTGACACATGTTTATGTTACTTGGAGAAAAAAACACTGGATGTGCATGGCACTGATATAAAATCAGTCCTGTGTAACAAATATAGATAGACGTGTACAAGGCTAGATCTAGTCGTACTCTGTGAAGGGGAGGTTCACACAGAGCAAGGCCATCAGCCACACTGAGAGCCTTGGAGGAAGTTTGGTTACGCCAGTTTTCAATTTGAACCACAGATGACACCTAAACTCATTTTCCAGGCAGTTTATGGTGATCAGAGCATAATGGTGATATTAAGGGTATTATCAAATACTTTCCACGTTGTCTTTCTAGAGAAGAAACAACAAAATGGCACTGAAAGCATAACCTGGCCAAACTCCGTAGCTGTGGTGCATACCTGGAGGTCAGTGTGGCGCCCGGCTATATCAAGGAACTGATAGATATTCATGCTCAATGTCAGCCAACTATCTTCATTTAGACGTGAGCTACTGTGGCTCAGATGTTTCTGGCTGCTAAACAAAGTCGTTCTTGTCAAGTCAGGAGAGCCAAACCTCCTAATTAGCCAGGCAGGCAGGCCTGCTGCCCAGTCCAGCCTCACAACTATGCAAGAGGAATGCATATAATCCACACTCTTCTCTATTTTTTATTGTTGTTATTTTTTCAGTTTTTACATTTAGTTTTTCCTTTTTCTCACTGTCACGCAGTAGAAATGAAGACGTAAGCTAATAAGAACTTGCAATGACAATACTTGGCCTTATGATGATTTCTGAAATCGTATCATTTAGTTTTAAGATCTTTTGATTCTGGTCAGCCAGCCCAGCAACAGCAGCGGTGATGGCGGGCTCACTCTTGGTCTCCGTGAGACTGGCTAGACGGCCCCAGTTTTATCGTGGTACGAATGTTGTGCATTTGTTTAAAATCAGGACAGTTTGCAATAACAGCAGTCTTACTAGTGGCCACAAAGGGGCACGAGCAGTGCTGACAGCGCCCGGCTGCGTCTTTAGAAAACCATAGAGGAAGAAATATAAACTATATAAATAGATATATATATATATAAACTCACACAGTGCATATTTGTATTAGGTATCAACAATGCATTACCGTGGTATACTCTTATGCAACACCTGTCCGGGTTCAATTTATGAACATGAAGTATATTATAAAATCACACAGACTTTGTAAATCAGAAGCTATGTTGTGTGTTTTGCGAAAAATGGTTTTACCATCCTTAATGTTGAATATTCTGAGCGTTATGTTCCTGTGTGATTGTGTCTGTTAAAGTGAGCACATAGCAGCGGGTTTTACCATGGTTCTGTACACGGGGAACCAGACGGAACCAAAAACACAGCTGGACCAGGATTCAAATCACATGGAGCATATTTTAAATACATTTCATTTGCTTCTTAAAAAGATTATAATGTGATCCGCACACGGTTTTTACAAACGCAGAGTGTGACTAAGGGCATGGAATAAGACTTGTTCTACCCAGCAAAGAAAAGTTCCACTCCAGAAACTTCCCTCTACTTGTGTACATATGAGAATGTTTTAGTTAGAGAACTAGGCTTAATCTCCGTCTGTGAAACTGCTCTTTAGTAAATTTAAGACTGAAACAATATAAAACTCTGATTTGGAAATTGTCCAGCTGTTTTTTGTTTGAGTCTGCAGGGAAAGAGTCCTCTCCAGCTGAGAGAGGTCCGATTTTATCATAGAGAACGGTGTTGATCCATGGTTCTGTTGTGGAGAAATGGGGAGTGTGTTACAAGCCTCCATGTAAAGCCTCTTAACTGACCGTACACTCGAGGGGTCAACCTGCCGAATGTCGATTTGAATTAATGTTGAATGAATGCTTCTCTTCTTTTAGTCAGTGAATAAAAACATTAAAAAGTACTTTGCTTCCATTGTCTTATTTACCTTCAGGGTGTAAGAAATATCCTCCCTTTACTACTCCTAAAAATTGTCACTATATTGTCTGTATATTGTTCATTTCCCATGCTTAATAACAAACACCATATTCTGAATGTATAAAAAAAACTACAAGCACCTTCGACAAGCTCACACCGGATATGAGTTCTTCTAAAGGAATGTTACGCATCCTTCCTTTAGTGGACGATGAATACCTGCAAATGAGATTCAACCACTGTCACCATGACAACACGGTGATGGGAAATTCGGGGTAAAGTGTCAGTTGGTGATGAGCTGAGACAGAGGAGGTAAATGGAAGAGAGAGAGGTACTTGAGGCAAAGCAGACCCACGGCAACAAGCCAGGAGAAATGATGGATTTCCCTCTGCTCACACATTTTTATCAATAGAAACATAAAAGCAACAACATGAGAGAGAAAACATCAACCTACAGCACTTACTCACACATGTTCAAGTGGAGCGTTTACATTTAAGCAGCAGTTTAAAATGGCAAAATGATTGTATGTTTAATTTAAAACGCCAAAAACCACACCTAAAAACTGTAGCAACTCTATTCTCTTTATCCAACATGAACAGTTGCTTTTACTAGCACTACTGGCAATTATATCTGTATATAAACTTGCAGACTCAACAGAAAACAAAGGCCTCACAGCTGATTTTTGTTCGCCTCCTGCTTTGTTCAGAGCTTAGACGCCGAGTGTGTTCATGGGGGTAATGAGATTATCATGTCGGTGTTATGCAATTAAACTGAAACAAAAAGACATTCATGTGTGTCCCACAGTCACCACGGAGGTGACAAACAACCAACCAACAGGGTGATGTTGAATTATTCCCCCGCAGAATGTTGATATCTCCACACTGGCCTGGGAACGCCTCAGGATCCCCCAGTTAGAGCTGGTTAATGTGGCCCGGGAAAGGGAAGTTTGGGGTCCCCTGCTAGAGCTGCTGCCCCCGCGACCCGACCCCGGAGAAGAGGCTGAAGATGAGATGAGATGAGAATGTTGATTAATACCAAAGGCTTAATCAACTCCACTGAGGTGTGTCAGACACTGTAAATAGAATATTGATCAATTATTTTCATATTGTTGTAACTCCTACTACTAAACACCATATACTATAATATACAGACTGTATAACTAATCAGGCTTTTGAATTAGTCTTTTTCTTAAAAAAAATAAATTGCATATTCCAGATTCTCTACATTGGCAGATTCAAAACATAATCATTAATGTCAGATATTTGGTTTTATATGAAATGTTTTAATGTATCAATAACAAAAAAGGACAATGTTATGTTCCGGTATAGGGCTTAAATGACAGTATACCTCAACATGTATGCTCCTCTGCAGCTCAGGGTTTCAAATACTGAAACACATACTCACTGTGCATTTAGCACTCACATGGACACAAGTCTATGAGTTCACAAACAAACACAACAGCAGTATAACACACAAACTGTCACAGTGTGTTTGATATACACAAGAGTTCATGTACGGTACATTCTGATGCACCGAGTACACCTGTTCTCCTAGACTAGAGGGCAATAAAACAAAGCGAGACATGGCGGTACAGTAGGCGAAATAGAGAGAAATAGCACATACCTCACAGTCTTTTTCCCTCTTATAAGGAAAGTCAATATAACTGTTATCATGAAAACTGCCCTACAAAGCCTAAGTGCACTATGAAATCACCAATAACATGATTTCTGCACAATCGTGTGCCTGAAAGTATGAAGGTAAAGATTGATTTGGATAAAACATTTTAAATCACAAACTAGTAAACCATGATCCAGCATCAATTTGTCAAATATTAAAGGGTGATATGAAGAATGAGCAGAACACCGCCATCTAGTGTCAACAACAACAAAGATCGTAGTCGCAACAACAAAACATAATTCCAGCACTCAGGTTGCCAGGTTGGTCAGACCCGGCCCTGCAGCCTACAGGAGACCAGAGACTGTTTAAGCCTATTTGAACCTGTCCCCTCTGGCAAATCTCACCATTAAAAAAAAGTATTGCAGAGGAGTTTGACCGACAGTTAGCGTTAGCCGTTACAGCTAAGTAAACATGAAAGTTAGCTCATTCAGGCGTGCGTTTTAATGCCGTTGAACTCTTTTATCTTAGTCCATGGAGTGAATGCTTGGCCTATATTGACTCTGGTTTTTGCCCATCTCCGGTCACTCAGCTGCAGGATCAGCAAACTCCATTTCACCCAGTGCCAGCCTACAGTAGCTGCACCCAACAACAGACAAACCTGGCAACCCGCAATGCCGGCTGCTATTGTCTGGTACAATGTAAACAGAACGTGACAGAAAGTTATTGTCAAACCTATCAAACATGTTTTAATATTAATTCAGACTAAATATATTTTTTATTTATATTTTTTATGGAAAAGCAATACTTTCGTTCTGTTCCCCTCAAAACATACCGGGTTGTATTATTATTATTTTTTTAAATATAGAATTTAATAAAGATTTTACATATTCAACCTTTAATTTGTTGGGACAATAAACGAACTTAAAATACATTTGTTTTTTACCTTTATTAATTTCGTAAGTACTGCACTTAGGCTTTGTAGGGCAAAAAACATTAAGGGAAATGTTATTTTTGAATTGTTTAATGAGCAGCAGATGGCGGAAATGCTTCATAACCTCGCGTGTCAGCTACCGGTAAACCTGGCGAAGAAGAAGAAGAAGCAACAACACGTGACTCGCGCTAACTGAAAGCAAGATGGCGGTGGTGGTGCGGAGCTTGCAAGACCAGCTCGAAAAAGCAAAGGAAAGTCTGAAAAATGTGGACGATAATATTCGTAAATTAACGGGACGTGATCCTAATGAATCCAGGTAAGAAAAACAAAAAATACCGAGAGGTTATTTAGCGTCTGGCGTATTTGTCGTGGTAAACTAAAACCAGCATGCTAGCATTCGAGTGATAGCGCATATGTGCTAGCATGAGTCGGGTTTTGTGCTAACCGGACCCACACAAACTCGCCTTACCTTTGCTCTACCTGATGAATTAGCCAAACAAAAGTAATGCATATATTAGGGCATTAACAACCGCCCGTAACCATGGAGTTCAATATCAAACCATGTAACGTCAGCTAAGTTATCTCTAGGCCCCGCAGGCGCCGTCCGGGTGTCACCCCTTCTTCTAACAAAGTAACTGTGTCGTTGGAGAAAACGATAGCAATTTCTTTCTGTACTGATGTGATTGTGTAGAGCGACTGGTTGTGGTTTTTCTGTTGACTTTATGGCTCTTTGTGTTCCAGACCGGGTCAGATCCGTCGGCTCGGCGGCCCCATGGCAGGCCCCGGTGGAGGTGGAGGTAGAGGCAGAGGATTCAACCTGCTCAGGTAAAGCTCGGGTATAACGTTAGATGGACTCAAATCAACCTTATTTACACACAGAATGACCTTGTGTGCCGTGCAAGCCCTGTGATTTATTTATGTTTACATTGGAAATAAAGGTGTGAAATTTAGTCCATGCACACCTCTTCATGAATTTGAATTTGCCTATGAACTGGGGCGTCAGTGGAAGAGTGGGTCGTCCTTGGTTCGATCCCCAGCTCCCCACGGTCCCACATGTCGAAGTGTCCTTGGGCAAGACACTGAACCCCGAATTGCTGTGTGAATGTGATGTGAATGATTAGATTAGCTGGTATGTAGATGCCCATATGTGAATTTCTGTGTGAATGGGTGAATGTGACAAACACTGTGAAAGTGCCTTGAGTGGTCAGAAGACTAGAAAGGCGCCTTATAAGTACAAGTCCATTTACCAAAATTAAATTGATAGAACTATTACTATCTCATTTATAATAAAGTAACCAGTCACACGCCATGATTACTACCATACAGCTGATGTGTAATTGTACACTTTTCTGCTGCTGCGGTTTTT
Source organism: Echiichthys vipera (assembly GCF_963691815.1). Classification (NCBI taxonomy): domain Eukaryota; kingdom Metazoa; phylum Chordata; class Actinopteri; order Perciformes; family Trachinidae; genus Echiichthys; species Echiichthys vipera. Next base: position 9,690,767 of record NC_139837.1, read on the forward strand.
TATATATTTTTTTTTATTTGACAGGGATAGTGCATATTAATAAACATTTATGTAAATATACCAGATTTAGCCAGAAGGCGAGTTTTCATCTGCAGTCCCTGGCCATATGTAACAATAGGCTCCTTAAAAGGCAAGAAGGGTTACAAAAAAAAAAAATCAACACATTACTGAGACAAGAACAGCACTTTCTAATAAAAACATTTTCATTCATAACCACATATCCTGTAAATATTCTATAGTTCAAGGCACAAAATGCAAAGTCAGCATCAGACGAATACAAATGAAAGTGATCAAAGGGATCTGTCAAATTCATTAAAACTTGTTAGAGTGTAGGAAGTCTAAATATTTAAAATGGTAAACTGACCACCTCTTAATATAATCCCATGTAATTGAATCATCGCCTCTCTATAACAGTTAAAACTGAACATTTAAACCATCATGAAGGCAGGATGTTTGCAGGATTGTTGTATTAGACTTCAATAGTTTTAGCGAGGTGTACCGACTAAATTAGCTACAGAGTTTACAACACACTCAACAAGTATTTGTACAATGATGCATTTTTAGTTGTTTTGCTGGAAACACTTGGCCATATTCGATAGAAATAAAAAATACTACACATGACAAAACAACATGAAACTATCTCTGTGTTCTTTCCCAGGCGCAGTCTCTCAGACATGGGAAGCGGCGGCCCTCCTGCCAAGCAGAGGGACATTGAAGGAGCCCTGCTGAGGTGAGCGTTAAATGTTTTTATATGAACGTGCATTTAACTGTCACAATAACGGCAACTCTGAACACCATTAAATTATGGTAAAACATCTAATGTAGATTGAAACAATTATATTGGGTTTTGTTGCAGTCTTTCTTTTTTTTTTCTAGTGTTCAGATCCCACCTCAAGTGTAAGTTATTGAATGACTTTGATTCATAGCATTCCACCAGATGGGAGACTCCAATCGAGTATTGCTGACAGCCGTGATTTTTGCATAGATTGTGATGTGGCCTTATCTTATGGACATCTTTTTTGTGTGTTTTTGCAGGCTGGCAGGAGACCAGAGGGCCCGGAGAGACGCGCGTAACGACAGCGACGCCGAGGATGATGACGATGTCAAAAAGGTAAGAATGGGCAGGGTTGGTTCATCAAATGTGTCAGGCAGGCTGACAGGCAGCTCAGAGTATTTTCATCGCTTTACTGCCACATTTTAATCTTCAAATATTAGGAGAATATAAGTCATACAGTGTTTTGAAGGATAAACGGACAGAAATTGATTTGCTCTCATGTTTTTTTCTTCCCTCAGCCGGCGTTGCAGTCGTCTGTAGTAGCTACCTCCAAGGAGAGAACACGCAGAGACCTCATTCAAGATCAAACCATGGATGAGAGGGGCAAACAGAGGTAGGTCAACGTGAACCACCAGCCTGCTGTCGTGACACGTAAAGCTGACGACTTTCATGATCTTAGTGTTCACATTTGTTATATTGCCCCAGCAAACCAACAAAATATGGAATGGCACTCAAAAATTCTGAACCCAAGGGACAATATTAATCCTTGAAGAGCCAAATATTGCAGTTGTGTGTGTGTGATGGTTGTTTTGTTTTTTCTTGTTCAGGAATCGGCGTATGTTCGGCCTGCTGATGGGGACCCTGCAGAAATTCAAACAGGAGTCCAACGTCTCCACAGACAAGGTGAGGAAAATCTGTCCAATGAATGCGTGAACTGTTGAGCTGACAATGACTGCTGACTCACATTATTTATACAATGCATTGGGTAATAATTGGATGCTTATACAATCCAACTGTGTCTATATTCCTCTCCTTAATCCTGCCTCTGTGCATTTTGGGTTTTTGCCCCCACAGCTAAAGCGGCGTACGGAGATTGAGCAGAAGCTTGAGGTTCAGGCTGAGGCTGAGAAGAAGAAGGTTGAGAGTGATAAGAGGGAGCTGTTTGAAGAGAGGAAAGCCAAACAGACTGAGCTGAGACTACTGGAACAGAAAGTGGAATTAGCTCAGCTGGTAAGAAAATACCTCTTAAGTCCATTTTGGAGCTGTAGAAACAAACAGGTGACTGGAATAACATTAACAGAATTGTATTTAACCTTCTCTTTCCTCCACTGACAGCAAGAGGAGTGGACCAGCCACAATGACCGTCTGGTGAAATACATTCGTACCAAGACCAAGCCGCATATCTTCTATGTACCTGGGAAAATGTGCTCCGCCACACAGAAACTCCTCGATGACTCCACCAAGAAACTAAATGGTCAGTAGGGTTCTACTTTTGGTAGCATGTTGCCCATGCTTTAAGATATAAAGTGTATCGTACTTTTAATCTTGACAAGATGCTATACAGAGATGAGATGCATGCCCAGAGAAAACGGGTCTGTGCGTGTTTCTCACTTTGTAACCTCTGTGGACCTTTGGTTCTGTCTTCTCCTCAGCTGTGTTTGAGGAGAGGCGTGAGGCTTTTGCCGAACACCTCAACAAGATGGAGTCCCGTCCCCGTCGACAACCAAACCGCGACCAGGATGGCAACGCGGCGGCAGCAAGGATGGACCACTCGGCGGAGGGTAAGCCAGCAGGTCAGGTAGTCAAGGTGACGGGTAACAAGGGGGATGCAGAGATTAAGGAAGAGGAGGATGAGGAAGCGGAGAGGGAAAAGGAGAGAGATAGAAAGGCGACAGAGAAGGACAAGGGGGAGGAAGGGATGAAGGAAGTGTTGAAGAAAGTTGAGGAAGAGGTTGAGGGCATGGAGTTGATCGAGGAGGGGGCGGAGGAGGCGGAGGAGAAGAAGAAGGAAGGAGAAGAGGGGGTTAAAGACAGACAGAAGAAGGAAGAGAAGGAGACTAGTCCAGGGTCAGAGGAGAAGGAGGCTAGTCCAGGGTCAGAGGAGATGGAGGTGGAGGGTGGGCCAGAGCAGGTGGACAGGAGAAAGGGAGAAACAGACAGTGAACAGGGGCGTACAGACCTCCAAAACGAAAAAACCCAGGACACCCAGTCCTCTAAACCAACCGTTACCAGCCAAGAAGCACCAAACCCCAGTCACCAGCCCGAGCTCAGCCACACTGCAGAGGAACCAGCAGTCAAATCCTCTGAGACCCAGGGATCCTCCCCAATCCCAGAACCCCAAACAGCCTCCACTGTGCCTGGGCAGGATTTCACCCCCCCTGCCCTCGAGGTCCAGAGTTCAGCAGCCGAGAGCCAGGCTGTGGAAGGGAAACCTGAGGACAAAGCACCCCAAAATCTGCCAGATTCCCTGGGGGCCCCCAGCACTACCCCTGCACCCACTAAGGAGGTAGAGGGCGGCGGAAGAGGGAGGAAGAAGGATAAGGAGCCAAAGAAGAGCCGCGGTCATAGTAACAGCTCCTCCTCCTCCTCTTCCGGCTCCTCCTCCAGCGGAAGCTCCTCGTCTTCCTCTGGATCCAGCCGCTCCTCTTCATCGTCATCCTCTTCGTCCTCCTCGTCCAGCAGCCGAAGTCGCAGCCGAGACAACGGCAAGCGCAAGAGGAGGCCCTCAGAAAGAGCCAGGGACAAGAAGAAAGGAGAAGAAAGAAGTCACCGCAAGAGAGGAGGGAGGGACTCAAAGGGATCCAAGAAAAGGAGCGAGGAAGGGAGGAGCAGGTCGTCCCGGAGCGATAGGGAGCATAAAGATAGAGACAGGAAGGACAAGAGACGCTAATCCGGTTTTTAGTTCCGCCTCCGCATGTTAAAGACGGGAAAATCTACTAATGAATGATGAGAATTTATAAGAGTCATCCCTTAAAACGCCACAAAGGCCTATTGAGGTTTCAATGTAGAATTTTTCTCAGTGTAAGGATTTATAAGTCGATGTCAAAAGGAAATGAAACTGTGGATGAGCGGTTAGTTTCCCTTAACGTGGAAAAAGGAATGTAAACTGGACTTAGTCAGTGGTGCGTCAATCTCTAATTGGACACTTTACTAAACAGTTTGGGACTTAATCTTAGTCCTGTAATTTTATCTTCGTCCTGACATTTGGGTTTTAAAAGTCTTTGTGGCACTATGATGAAAGATGGTGTTCAATGTTTGTTTACCAGTTTTCATCGCACTCATTAAGCCATAGGCTGGGGTATTGGTGGTCATGGCCGCGGACGGTAACAATTGACGTACAGTAGTTGTGTTTTTAAGTTGATGTGACAACGCTGTTAAATCTCATCTTATTTCCACTATTTGATCAATGTCAAGGCCCTTGTATCGTCACCACGTGGGCACGTGTGATTTGCTCAAATGCTAGTTTTTGAAAATGTCTTTTCCATTAATTTTTTTTGTACCGACTAAATATCTGCTTCAAATTAAAGGTGAGGTTTTGGTGGAAATGTGTGTTTGTTTGTATTTTTTATTCACATTGGGGCTGCAAATTTTAGAATCAACTAATCAGATGCGTGTTTCCGTGCATTGTTGGGTCTGTTGAATGCCAGAATACAGAGGTCCCGTCATAATTTCCCAAAGTCTGACCAAACAGTCCAAAGATGATTAAGTTACAATCCATTTAAAACCAAAGCAGTAAATCTTCACATCGGAAATGCTAAAACAAGATATCGTGGTATTTTTACTTTAAGATTGACTTAAACAATGAGCAAGATAGTTGACAATGAACAGTCAGTTGTCATTTTAGCTATAGGAAGTCTGCATTTGAAAATGGGTGGATTACTTTAGAATGCTTTCAAACTGCGATCGTCCCATGGGTTGCCATGTTTGGTTGGTCATTGCCCTTTTTACCATCATTGCCGTCTGTAGCGAGTGGAAACTGAGCTGGTTCAGATGGAAGAAAAGTCAGGTCATCAACCAGGGTCACTCAGATTCATCCTGTAAGTGTTGGATATACACTGGAGATCAAAATTAGAGAGCAAATTATTAATTCTTGATTTATTCTGAAATACTATTTTAGATAGAATATCTGCTGTGGCTATACCACTGCTGTATTTGCATTTTTTTTAAATAACCAAGGCACTTCAACAAAAACTTATTTTGCGGAAAAAACAGTGAGCCGAATTAGAGAACAGTAACCATTGTGTCAGAAGAGAAGATTCAAACATTGTTTTCTTCTATAGAATTCAAAAATGAACAGGAAGTGTAGAGGCCCTTGCTTTGAATAACTTCAGCACATCTGCGCCCACAGGACATCACCAGTTTCTCACACTGCTCTGGTTTGATCTTGGTCCGTTCTTCTTCAGTCTCTTCCACAGTTCAGTAACAGTAGTGGGTTTCGGTTAGACATTTGTCACCAAGGATTTTCCAGAGATTCTCTATGAGGTTTAGATCTGGACTCTGACACCTTCTCCTCCAAATGTAACTGACTACACGCTTTGGATTCAGTCTTTCCACAGTTCAACGCCGAACATAATGTTTCCCATCAGACCCAAATAAATTGAACTTTAGCAATGTCGTGTCCTGGTTTGGGGGAGGTTTTCTGCTGCAAGAGTTGGGCCTCTTGTACAGCTACATGGCAGGGTGAACGCAAAGGTTTATATGAACCTCCTTCAGCAACATGCAACCTTCACTGCAATTGTCTCCATATCAGCTGCAATTTTAATGCAAGACAATGCCCCCTGTCACACTGCACAGCAGGTTACGCAGTTCCTTGAAGTTGAGATAATTGAAACAATGAAATGTCCAGAGCTAAACCCTGTTGAAAGTCTTTGGAAAACCCTTGGCAACAAAGTAATGTCTAAGAAACCCACTGAACTGTGGCAGAGACTGGAGAATGGACGCAGATCAAACCAGAGAACAGAAACTAGTGATGTCCTGTGGGCGCAGATGTGCTGAAGTCAGTCACTGTTTTTCTTGTTGAAGTGCCTTGGTTATTTAAATACATGCTTGTACAGCAGTGGCAAAGCCACAGTGGCTATTCTTTAAAATTCAGAACACTAAAAAAATAATAATTCAGATAAATCAAGTATTAATAATTTGTTCCCAAGTTCTGATCTCCAGTGTATTGCCTTGCACTTTTCAAGCTAAATGACACATTGGCAACTATACTTGTAAGGGGTGTAACACTTGTATAATAATATTATACAATAACCAAAAGTGTCCAAACATCCTATAAATTGTTTTAATAGAAAAACTCCAGCACATACATAAACCTCAGAACCATTTTCCCAAAGAAAAAGTGAGTGATAAACATCATGTATGTCCAAATTTATCAGCACAGATCCAAATCACTTCAGATGAAAGAATACAGGTTGTGAGTTCATGATCCAGTCCCATCGGTTCTGTCCTCAACTTCCGTGGCAGAATCACCCAATCTCCCTGTATTGGCATTTACACTGTTGGAAATGCTAAGTGCTCTTCACTGAATTTACGGAGTCTCCATCTTCAATTGTCCATAGTTTTCTTGCTGCGTCACTGTACAGCCTGCTCTCTGAAAGCTGCATCATACAACATAGTCCTCCATAATGCCTTGTTGATATTGGTCAACAGTTCACTCAGGCTGGTCTGCCAGGTCATTCTGCTCAAAGTATCTGCAAAAAACAACAAAAACAAATGGGCATAACTGCATGCATGAAGTGTTTAGCACGCAAGTTATATCTGACATAGTAATATATATAATTCAAATTGCAATATGGAGGTATAATCACAAAACAAATATGATATTGGTAGTTAGGACCACAAACTCAAATCTCTTACTCTCCTTGTGTTGGGATTGAATACAACCACTCATGCAGAGAGCTCTGATATATAAAATGCTATGTGACCTGACCAAAATAAACCACTCAGGACTCAGCAGCACTTTAGATACCTGGCGACAAGACAGATGAGAAGGTTGAGGGCTGGCAGTTTCTCATCATCCTGACTCTCCTGTGGAATCAGAAAAGCAAAAACATAAGCAAACAGTCTTTATTATCATAATGCAGGTTGAGGTGCTGTATAAATACTGTGAAAGTATCAAATCGCTCAATCTCTACAGAGAAATACACACAGCCCGTAATCGGAGACTGGCTTTACACGAACCGTCGGGACTTCTTTACGGTTATGATGGCACAACTACAGTACAGCAAACAAACATTGGTAGTATTACACAGAGGGCGGTGATAGTAGAGTCACACAGGCTGGAGGACACAGTGGTACAAACTGAATCATACCAATGTGCTGCGGAGCTGAGCGCATCTCCTGGCCAGCTGTCGGATGCACGAGTGGGCTTCGGGCAGCAGAGGCTTCTCCAGGCAGGCCAACAGAGCATACAACCAGCGACCCTATGACAAACAAACAAGTGATATGTAGACACACAAGAAACCAAACACGTTCACAATTACTCAGTGAGAGTGAAACATTACCTTTGATATCCCAAATGTGGAAAACAATAGATGGACCAGCTAAACATTGGGTGGTCAGAAGACAAAAGGGCTTATTGATGTTTTATCTTGGTTGGAAGAAATAAGCAGGTGCACAGTGTGGTTGTATCCCCTTTTGCTCAACATGCCAACATCCTGTTTATCACCAATGCCACACTAAGGGTCAAATATATATATATATATTTTAATCATTTTTGTCATCATGCTCTGTGTGTAAACCCGTTCCAGTCATTATATTGAAAACAATGTGTGATTGAAAAATGTGGAGTGGCTTAATAAACTAAACTCACCAACTGTGGAACGAACTCGTGTTCCTCGAACCAACAGATTAGAATTTCCAACACCATCAGCACTGTGGACTGTAGACACACACAGAGGGAACAAAGCAGAAGTAATAATCAGGCTGAGGAACTGGTTCAGAGTGCGAGCTAAGTGTGTCACTGAGGAGGCTACTTACCTGGTTCAGTCTGCTGACTATAGTGAGGAAGGGAGGGAAGCCCACCTGAGCAAAGACACATGCTTCGATTATTATATCATATTACATGCTCTTATATAATTAAAACAAACCTTTATACATTCATCAACAACACCTGATAACACATTTTAAAACTTAAAAGCAGGTCAGGATTTTAAGTTTTAAATCCGTCAACTAAACAACAATTAGTTCAATGAATCAGTCTTTATCCTTTTCATCGCACAGACGCAATCATACAACCTTGCTATAATCCAGTGCTGCCTCTGGTTCAGCGTCTGTGTGGCAGGACGAAGTGCCCAGATAGACCGTCTCTCCCAAACTAAATTTCATCCAGCCCTCCTCATCTGTGAACTTTGGCTGTAGGACACACATAAAATATACATTTTTAACAAATACAAAATCTCCTACTCAGTTTATCCTGTCTTATATGTATATCGATATTACATTTCTGGTGATTAGCATTCTGCTTAAGATTCAGAAATATATGGAACCTCAAATGTAATAGGAAGACATTTACACTTTTAACTATTGAATGAACTTTGAAACCATGCCAACTCCTCACCATCACTACATTGTCGTCCAGAGTGTGGCTGCTCCAGTGATTCCTGTTCTTTGTGATGCTCTGAAATGGAACAATGTCAGGTTTCTAACAGTGGTTTGGGTCAAGTGTAATGTACATGTGGTAGACTGGCTTAATTACAAAAAGAAAAAGACCTGTAAGTGGTTTCATTTGTTTTATTTTACCTGCCTGACATCTGAGAAGTTCCCAACTTGGTGCTGCTGCCAACTGAGGCTGGGGGAGAAACCCACTGGAGCGGCATGGCAACCTGCCACCTGAAACACAGACACTTTAGACAAGTGGAGGAATAAATGACACGTTTCTCATACATGCCAGCATCATCCATGTGTCTCTTGTAGCTCATTTACTGTATATTTTACGTAAGCAGGCCGGTGATTGGATTCTTGAATACTGAAACTGATGATTAAGGTTTTTTCTTTAATCTTCACCTAAAATAAACCGTATAAAATGCACCAAAAGGCGAACACCGCACTGTATGTTTATGCATTCTTTTGAAATGACATGACTCAGAGAACATTTACTCACAGAGGCATTAATTGTTTGTTTCTTCTTCAGTTTCTTGGGGTCAATCTGAGCAACCACCACCTCTGGACACAGTGATGCCTCCAACCTGGTGAAAAGATCCATCATTCAAGCGTATTAAACCTGGGGTAGGCAGTTTATTTTCAAAATAAAATCCACAATAGTTTGGTGGATGAGATGAGATGCGGTTGAAGATGAGATGAGTGTTCATCATAAAATCTGGACTTCTGCACCTCCGTTTGGCTCTGTTTTCAGACTTTAGACGATGTAGCAGTGATCGGAGACTGGTCATGCACAGGTCATTTTTAAAAAAGTGAGCAGTTCCTATTGGCTCAGGACAGAGAGGCAACAAAATGTCTCACTCCGCCTAAAAGTATGGCTTTTTGTTGTTGCTTGCAACTACTGCAGCAGCATTGACTGGCTAGAATTAACTGGCTCTACCTACAGCAACTGAAAAAAGAGAATTAAGACGTACAAGTCGACAGTCGTGGCATCTTTTTTTGTGAATCAAGTTGAGTGACGTGTGGGAATGGAAGCATGTAACACTGGCTGTCATAGTAAAATCCAGGGTTCATGGATCATACACCTGATTTAAGGTCAAATTCAAGCACTTTCAGGGTTTTCTAGCACCTTAGGGCTGTGATAAGTTACATATTTTTTACGAATAGAAGAGGAAGAATTACTTTATTTATCCCGCAACAGGGAAATAGAGTTTTTTCACTCTTATTATTAATCATGTTACACACACAGACCCGAAACACACACACAGACAGACAGGACCTATACATGCAATTAAGGAGAGATGTCAGAGCAGGGGGCTGCCAGTGACCGGCGCCCTAGTTGGGGGTTCGGTGCCTTGCTCAACAGCACCTCGGCAGTGCCCAGGAGATGAACTGGCACCTCTCCAGCCACCAGTTTACGCTCCATACATGGTCCACACAGGGACTTGAACCAGCGACCCTACGGTTCCCAGCCAATTCACCTATGGTCTGAGCTACTGCCCCCCCAGTGCAATGCAGATACAATTTACAAGCACTTTATCCAAAATTCAACATTAAAATTCAGGCATTTTCAAGGACTTCAAGCACCTGTCCGAACCCTGAAACTTCGACTTTCTGACTTTGGTACATGAACCTAGCTGATGAGTCCTCTACTATCCACCATATTTACACTATTCCCACAGGCAGCATCAGTGTAATACACGGTAGTTCCCAACAGAAACACACACTGACCAAACGGGAACCAGGGAACAGTTTAAGGTTAAAACTCACTGGACTTGTCGGAGGTATTCGCGGGGGTTTCTCGGAGGTCCCTTCAGGTCCAGCTCCTCCGCACTGGCTCCAAACTCAACGGGCAGCAGCCTCGGCATTAACTCCTCCACGTCAGACTTCATGTCGGAGCAACTGTAAGCTGACTTCTACCAAAACATACGAGGTAAAGATAAAGTTCTGCCGAGTGCAAAAGAAGCGTCCACTTTCTACCAAAACACTGACTTTATCAACCAACCGCTCACAAACTAGGACGCCATCTTGATTGGAAGCGCGGAGTGACGGCGTCATCTTTGTGCGCGGAGGCTTTTGGTTGTCATGGTGACAAAAGTGAATTATGGACGATGGACTTATTTCTATTTTTTTTTTTACAATTAAATTATCTAAAATATGATTAATTTGATCATTATCTAAGCAAAATACTTTATCCATAACATGATTTGGCTTAACACTATACCCGCCTTTTATATTTTTGAAGATTCAGATTTTAAATTATATTGACCACTATGGAAAACTTAAAAAAAAAATTAATAATAATAATAAAAATTATAATTATTAGATTTGATTAGATTTTTTGGAATCTCCATTATCTGCAAAGTGTATAGCACACAGAAGAAGTATCAATAAGAAACAATACATTGTAGAACAAATATAAAATATAAGAATAACAGGAACAATATATACATTATATTTTAAATATTTTAAATTGACACTAAGGCACACGACACACGACCGAAATTATTCACAGATGTAGAGATAAACATATATAGATAAACATGACATGTATCTATGACGGTCAGACAAACATAAACATAAATAAATATAAACAATCTTTAATGATTATACATCTTGATGGGAGTGGCAGCATCCGATAGATCTTAGGAGATGTTTTTAAAGTCATATTTTGAATCTATTTTTACTACTTTCTTGTATGATCATAGCTCTATATACTACAGTACTTTTTGCTCTGTTTGTTTTCACTTTTAGTGTGAATCTGCCTTCTGAGGAGGTATTATAATCATGTTCATCCGAAATTAAATAAAAACATTTATACAATACCCTTATTTAGGCGTTTCAGATTTCCTCCTTTAATTTAGCAGACCCTATACCTTTTTGTTTTTGTTATTCTTCATTTCTTTTTCTATGTTTTACTGTCTTTGTACATTTGAATGTATGTTATTATGATTTCTACATTTAGAAATACATTTTTGGTAGCCTATTGTGTTTAAATCTGGAACATAGAAAGCAATTTTTATACTGAATCTTTTCAATACCCAAATAAATATATAAATAAAAGCAGCACGCGCTGTTGAATGAGGGCTGAAGTCCACAAAAAGTCCACCACATAGCCTGCCAAACCAGGCCGCCATATTTGTTTGTTTTATTTCACTGTGAAATCTGAATAATAGAAGTCCATCTCTGATATTGAACTCAAATAAATTCAAATAAAAACCTTTGACCAGTGCCCAGATAATGTTCTTTTTTGCAGGCCGCTCTTGTGTGTTAATGATTATCCTCATGCTAGCCTTATATCTTATCTCAACGCTCTCATTTGCTATTGAGTCTTCATGACAGCCACAGCTTAGAGGCAATGTCCACTTGCCAGCACAACTGGCTGGAGTTATTCTGGAGTTATTATTATGGACATTTTCTCTTGATTCACTGCTGTTAAAACAACAACAATGGTGGTTTCACAGGCTTACAAACTCCTGTGGGGTGCAGGCGTAGTTTTTGTGATTTTACCTCACCTAAATCTGGGATTACTGTCTGACTACAAGATCTGTGGGGATTCTGAGTGTGAAAGTAAGTTGCTAATATACAGTGTAATCCTAGTTTATGGTATACAATTAGTTTGTGTGTAAATGCGCCTGTCTTCAAAGCTTTCTTTATGATGATAATCTGTTTTTCCTTTTTCATTTATACCTTTAATCCATTCATCCATTTCCTCTTTATGTCTGTGTGTCTTTGTACACGTGTGTGTGTGTGTGTGTGTGTGTGTGTGTGTGTGTGTGTGTGTGTGTGTGAGTGTGTGTGTGTGTGTGTGTGTGTGTGTGTGTGTGTGTGTGTGTGTGTAGGCCTGATGAGCAGAGTGCAGGCCACCAGGGACCACCGTGGTAAGGACTGCCGTTACCTGAGCTTCAGTCAGGGAGACACCATTTTTGTTTACCACAAACTGACGGGCAAGAGAGAGGACCTCTGGGCGGGCACTGTGAGTGTGATGTCTCCTACTCTTTCAATGTCTTTGTCTCACTCTCTCTCTCTCTCTCTCTCTCTCTCTCTCTCTCTCTCTCTCTCTCTCTCTCTCTCTCTCTCTCTCTTTAATGCAGAGCAAAATGTCTCACTACGCTTAAAAGTATGGCTTTTTGTTGTTGCTTGCAGCTACTGCAGCAACATTAACTGGCTAAAATTAACTGGCTCTACCTACAGCAACTGAAACAAAATGATTAAGACGTACAAGTTGACAGTCATGGCATCTTTTTTTGTGAATCAAGTTGAGCGACGTGTGGGAATGGAAGCATGTACCACTGGCTGTCATAGTATGCAGATGCAGAATATAATGAATAACGTATTCAAAAAAGTCCCTCATTTCAGGTTAAAGAGATTAGTCCTGATTATAATACAGACACTTTAGGCTCTCACCACTGATTAGCTAAGTTAGGTTAACATTGTACCTAAACACATTAAACACACAAGACTGAGAGACAGTATACTTGTCCTTTTTTTTGTTATCAATGATCCACGTATAAGAACTCATCTGCTTTTCGCGGACATAACAATTCATTCATTTTTTTCTCTACCGTATTGCTGATATTGTGGCTTATCTTACGTAATGTATATAGGAAAGGCAAAAATAAGCCTTGGACTTCAGGTTATTCCTTTTGGTAATTGATTGCAAGAACTATAATGTATGAAATTGAGTGATGTAAACATGCATGATAATGTTTTTGTCAGATGCAATTGTTATGTCCCTTATAATGTATAACCAAAATGCATTCATTCATTTATTATTGCTTAAGATGAACCATTCGACAAAGTGATTTTTGATTTAAAATCACCCACGAATGCTTTAAGTAGCTGTTGGCTGAAGCAAAGGCTGAGAGTGTTTAAAACAAATGCACAGCTGAAGCACAAAAATGCTTAAGTCTGGAGAAACATGTTTAATTGTTTGGATGGAGTGTGAGTAGTTGTGCTGAAAATGTGAAATTGTCAGTATAAGGGAATATAAGATTACAGTTAAATCTGACACCAAACCCTTAGCTAAGAAAATGTGTCAGGATTTTAAAATAACAGCAGCAAAATTCAGCCAAATATTGTTTTTCCATGTACCATATTGAATTCTTTCTTTCTTAAGAATTGAGTTCTTATAACATGTCTTTGTTGGCTATGGTAAAATCAGGCTCATAATAAATAGTTTTTTTTTAAAGGGATTAAAGCTGTTGACAACATCATGATTGTTTTGCATGACTTTGCTATAAACAGGTGTCTCAAACTGATCCAGTAAAGAGCCGCTGTGGCTGCTGGTTTTCATTCCAACCAAGCAAGAACACACCTGATCCAACAAATGCAACTGTGTGAAGGCGATTCAGCTGGTTGAATAAGTCGAGTCAGGTGTGTTCTTGCTTGGTTGGAATGAAAACCTGCAGCCACAGCAGCCCTTTACTGGATCAGTTTGAGACACCTGCTTAAACAATAGTAATCATGGCTGACACTCAAAAAGGCTCAAAAACAAAGGAAACCCTTAAAAGAAGTTAGAAAAATCTGCTTCATCATCTGCATTTCCTCCCCTCTTGATGGTTGTGCGCTCCTTCCTTCTATACTTCCATAATTCTGCTTCCTTTTGATTTCAGATTGACAAACACTTTGGCTATTTCCCAAAGGATGCCGTGAAAGAGGAGCAGGTTTACGTGACTGTGGAGAAAGTAGTGGAGACACAGGTAAATATATAGAGGCTCAGAAAAAAAACATACTCTTTAATAATAAATAACAGGTGATTGTAAATAAATAGAAGAGATAGTGAACCAGTATATGGTAAAGTACTTACCAGTAACGCTTTCTACCAAAGTTCTTATAATAAGCATTAGTGAATAGATAATAGGGGCTTCATAAGTCCTTATAAGATGCTTATTAACATGATTATGTGCTTATGAGACTATATTAGTGGTAATAATAGCTTCATAAACACATTTATTTACATTTATTAAAATCTATTATTATTATGCATTTATTAGCAGTAACTATTATAATAAAGGAGTTATTAACGAGGCGTTGTTCTTCCTTTAGATCCGGCTGCAAAAAGCATAGTTAATGCCAATAAATGCATAATCGTGCATTTCTTAGAAGTGCTTATCTAACAATAAATGTGTTTATGATGCTATTATTAACATTTATATAATCTTATTAACACATATTAATGTAAATATGCATCTTATAATGACTTATAAGGCGGTTATTACCTGTTAACAGTTATAGAATAGAATAGAATAGAATAGAAATACTTTAAATTGCAGTGTAACAGCAGCATTACACACATATAGAAATACAATATAAAAGATACCTAAAAAATAAATACACACGAATAAGAGGTCTAATTGTAGTGCAATATGTAAACATATAATACTATATTATATTATTATAAATAAGAATAATATATTATTGTTATCACAGGACCCTGGTATAGAGCATTATCATATCTACCTCTAGATTACTTGTTGTTGTTCTTATTATTAAAGTGCCCTAACTTCCTGTCTCTTCATTCAGAAATATGATTTCTTCTGTATGGATGAGTTGGGTTACCCCATTGACTCCAGTCATCTGGACAGTGGTGAGGATGATGGTGATGATGATGATGATTGGAAAAACCAAAACCAGGACCCCAAACTCACCCAAACCACTCAATACACCTATGACACAAATGCTGAAATTCCTGCAGATGTCTCAACAGAATCTCCAATTTCAAGACAGGAAGCTGACAGCGCATCGACAGAAGAGGACCGACACAAAAACACCAATGCTGAAGCTGCTGCTGGGACTCACGATGAAGCACGGGAGACACCTACGGCTCTGAAGGAACAAGGTGGGTCTGCCCCCTCTCCCTGGCTCGGTTCTTCAATGACAGGATGGTTAGGTCTGGCTAAAGAGGAAGAAACTGCACCTTCAGCCGAGGGAGAGAAAAGGGAGACGAGAGAAGAGATGAAGACCGAAGCTTCTGTCGCTTCTTCAGTGACAGGATGGCTGGGGTTGGGAGGAGAAGGAAAACCCGATGATGCCATGAAAAGTAATGACGAAGAAGACAGGGAAACTGCTGATTCTTTCACTTCAACTATGACCGGGTGGCTCGGCTTCGGGGGACGGAAAGAAACGGATCGTTCTGCGGAAAAGGCGCAAGATGAAGAAAGAGAACGCGAGGAAGAAAAAGAACAAGTCGAGACATTCAGGAGTAGGAGGATGTCTCTGGACCTAGAAGGCAGCCAATTACACGTGGAGGAGGAGAAGAAAGAGATGGGAACATTGGATTGGCTAGGAAACGGACTGTCAAGCACGCTGGGGTTTGGCCTGACCAATCAGGGGTCAGGGCAGACGACACCTGAAAGAGAGGGCAAGGAGACAGGCCAGGAGGACGCAGAACCGCCAGCATCTGGTTCTTGGTTGGGGATGGGGATCGGGGACATTTTAGGTTTCAGGGAAGGCAAAGGGGAAGTTGATGAGAGTACAGGAAGTGGGTTCAAGGAGACGGAAGAGGACAAAACCTTAGAAGAATCAGCAGGCGCAGAGGATGTGGATAACAGTGAATCTCAACCTGCGCTGACAGAGGAGGTGAGAAAGGAGACTAGCGATGACTCAAAGGTGGAAGAAACTCCAGAAGACCAAAATGCAGAGATCAGAGTCAACGCTGACAGTAATAATAAAGATATACATACTTCAGAAGATACAGTCTTACCTGAACATGCAGAATCCAAGACAATGGTAAGCATGGAGGGTAAAGATCATCAGACGCCCAAATCAATAGAAACCGAGAATGAGGATAATAACATGGATCCAGGAGAAGAAGAAATCAAGGCTGAAACTGAACAAGATCTTTTGTCAAAATCTGACATCGACTTAGGACCTGACTTGAGTTCTGTGGATTTAAATTTGATCTCCATGGGACAATCTGTGGGCGAGGCTGAGGACAAAACAGAGGACGCTTTCCCGAATCAGACTGATAACACAGACGAATCCACTGATATGATTCAAATGGGGAACAATTCAGAGACGGATGTACTTCACAGAGAAATGTCCACGACTGATGAGTCAGCAGAACAGAGTCAAATCAGCGGGGGGGTGGGAACGAGCGGTGGAAAGAGTAAGTCTTTCTTATTACCAGGTGCGGCCGAGGAGAGAAATGAAGCCATCTCCGGTGAGGATGACGCTGGGATTGACAATCACACAAAAGTAGAGACCCATCAGGCCGAGGCAGGGCAGGAGGGGGAGGTGTACGCTGTTGAAGGCAGCTCTCAGGAGTTTGGATCATCCCGTTCTTCCAATAGAAGTGGGGACATTATGTATGAAAAAGCCTCAGAGGAGGACAGAGTAATGTCTTCCATTAGTGAGAGCACAACACAGACGGTAAACAGTGCAGATCGGGACTCCACACATGCAGATGTGTCTCCACATGTGCAACAGGAGGCCACACAAAGTGACGGTGATGAGACTGAGGAAGAGGAAAAACAGGGCGAGATAGAAGATTTAGAGGAGGAGGAGAAACAGCAGGACATTAAGGAGATAAAGGAAGAGAGGAAACAACAGGAAGTAGAGTTAAATGAAGGGGAGAAACAACATGAAGTGAAGGTGATAAAGGAAGGGGGGAAAACGGAGGAAGTGAAGGCAATAGAAGAGAAACAGGAGGAGGTGGGGGAGATAAAAGAAGAGGGGAAACAAGAGGAGGCGGAGGAGATAAAAGAAGAGGGGAGACAGGAGGAGATGGAGGAGATAAAAGAAGAGGCGGAACACGAGGAGGTGGAGGAGCTGAAAGAAGAGGGGAAACTAGAGGTGGAGGAGATAAAAGAAGAGGGGGAACTGGAGGAGATAAAAGAAGAGGGGAAACAAGAGGTGGAGGAGATAAAAGAAGAGGGAACACTAGAGATGGAGGAGATAAAAGAAGAGGGGGAACAAGAGGAGATGGAGGAGATAAATGAAGAGGGGAAACGAGAGGAGGTGGAGGAGATAAAAGAAGAGGGGAAACGAGAGTTGGAGGAGATAAAAGAAGAGGGGAAACTAGAGGTGGAGGAGATAAAAGAAGAGGGGAAACTAGAGGTGGAGGAGATAAAAGAAGAGGGGAAACTAGAGGTGGAGGAGATAAAAGAAGAGGGGGAACAAGAGGAGATGGTGGAGATAAAAGAAGAGGGGAAACTAGAGGAGATGGAGGAGATAAAAGAAGAGAGGGAACAAGAGGAGGTGGAGGAGATAAAAAAAGAGGGGAAACAGGAGGAGGTGGAGGAGATAAAAGAAGAGCTGAAACAGGAGTTGACGGATGAGAAGGAAGAGGAAAAGCACAGGGAGGATGAGGAGTTAAATGGAGACGAGGGTAAGATAGAGGACATAAAAGAGGAGTTAAAGGAAGAGGAGAAGCAGCAGGAGATAGAGGAGTTAAAAGAGGAAGAGGTGGAAAACACCGACCAGAGTCCAGAGTCAGAGAGCAACGAGAAAGAGACACGAGACGAGAGCAGCTCGGAACCTGGGTTCTCTCAAACGTCCACACCGCCTGAAAAGAGACAGACGGAAGAAGAAAAAGAGGAGGTGGAAGAGGAGCAGGATGAAATGAAAGAGGAGCAGGCCGAGGGAAAGCAGGAGACAGAGAATGTGGAGGGCAAGAGGAGGAGCAAAGAGGAAGAGGGGAGCCTTAAATGTCCAAATGAGCTTTATCCTCCAGCCAGTGAAGACGGATTAGTGAGGGGCAGAGATGGAAAAGATTCTGCAAATAGGTTGAGCAAAAAAGATGAAGAGGCAGTGGAGAGAGGGAAGCAAAAAGTGAGTCCGATGGTAACAGAAGGCACAGAGAGACATGAGGATGTTCAGGCCGATGAGGGGAGGGAAGAGAAAAACGACGACTCAGGTGAGAGCGGCCAAAACAGCCTTCCTAATCAACTATCACACGACCGGACAGCTGAGGACAAAGATGATCAGCTGGTTCCCAGCCAGGAAGACAAGGAGGATAAAACCAAGACTGGAGCCATTGAAACCAGCAGTAATGAGAAAGTCGACAGGGAGATCGACTTTTTCAATCATGCCGGGATGAAAACAGACTGTTCTAATACGGTTTCTGAATTCAGGACAGAGGACGGAGTGGAGGTTTCAGTTTTGCCCAGTGACCCCGTTGAGGGGCAGTTTGGACAAAGCGCTCCGTCTGATGCTCTGAATAAGGACACGGCAGAGAGCGGAGGTGGAGGAGCGTTCGGCCTTTTCAAAAACGCCTTTAGCTATTTCAGCCAGACGCCCGTCACCCAAACCGAGGGAACCTCAGAATCTGCCCCAGTTTTGGATTCTGACACAGGCGAGACATCCCAGGCACAAACCTCCCCAGCTCCTGAACAAGAAGTGGATTCAACCACTGATTCAAGTCAGGTTCACGAGCAGGATTTGCACACAGACTCTCCCGTCACCCTGTCACACCCAGAGCCCCCTCCTCCTCCTCCCTTTACAGAGACCCAGACAGCATCTCCGTCCCCAACGCAGACCTATTCCCACCCTACAGAAAGCCCCCTCCAAACAAAAACCCTCTCCAAGCATTACAAGAACCTCCTCGCCCACATGAGCGCCGACGAGACGGCTATTTTGATGGAGCTCTTTGGGCGACACAAGCTGCAGTTTTTGGATTACATTTTAGGAAGCTCGGAAAGCATGAGCGATGACCCCGATCACGACGAATCCATAGTGCTGGATATAGAAAGACTTCTGCGTCATCACAGGGAGACGCTGGTCGCTCCTAGCTCGAGGCTCGCAGACGCACCACAGGAGGACAAAGAAAAGACCAGAACGCTCATCGCACTTCAGAAGCTAGAAATGCTGTTGGGAAGCGTGAGGGAGGCTTTCAACACAGGTGAATCCGACATCAGTAACACAAACCATCAAAGTATGCTACAGTGTGTCTACAAGGCCTCAAAAATCATTAATTAATTCAATATTCTAATGTTGGTGCGGGTTTGACTTGCAGTGATCTCAATCAGAGTGCGTGTGTTTCCATGTTGAATACAGCTGAGGCCAGCTGTGTTGGTGACTCCTGTTCAGCTCACAGCAAAGACCAGGAAATGGATGACAACACTCGTGAATGGATGGGGGATAAAGACAAAGATGGACGACTGAGTGGAGGCACGGGAATAGAGAGGGTGACTGAGGATGAGACAAAGGGAGAGAAGGGGGAAAGAGGTGAAGAGTCCCTTTCTCATATTCAGCCAGGATCACCACAGCCACTGGAAGGTACGGATGACTCATGTGTCCTTTAGTTAAGGATTGAAAGATGATTCAGAAATATTAGGAAACACGGTACGAGGAGGAGAGCTACAGTGCATTCCTGTGAACACACAACCTGGAACCGTAATGGCCCGAACATTATTTACAAATCCCATAAAGTGAGATTTACATGATATTTTAATTTTAAAGCAGCCTGAGGTTCACAGAGAAATGCACGCAGCCTGTATTACTGTCTCCTTAAATGAGCCGTCAGGACTTCTGTACAGTTGTGACGTCACAACTATACTATATATAGGTAGAAAGTGCAGTTACAGTCATTTCCCGGCTGCAATGATTGCGCAGAGACACTGAGACCCCAGGTGTGGAAGACCTGGAAACACTGACCAATCAGAGCAGACTGGACTTTTTCTAGAGGGGGTCTTAAAGAGACAGGTGCTAAAACGGAGCTCTTCAGACAGAGGGTGAATACAGGTATATTCAGACGGACAGTATGAGGAAAACAATGTGTTTTTTGAACATGAAACCATGTAAAGACTTTATTAGAAACCCCAAATAACAGCAGGAGCCTGAAAATTGTGAGTGTAATATGGGACCTCTAAAGACAAAAGCTGTGGGTTGAGTGCCACTTTATTAGGCACACCTGGTGCTTCGTAAAGTGTCAGTGTGGTCTTCTGCTGCTGTTCCCTCTCTGCTAGAAAGTAGGTGGTGTTGTGCATTCACAGATGCTCTCCTGCATTCCTCTGTAGTAACATGCGGATATTTGACTTACTGTTTCTCCTCTGACCTCTGGCATCAACGAGGCATTTGCGCCCAGAGAACTGCCGCTCACTGGATCTTTTCTCTTTTTGGGACCATTCTCTGTAAACCCTAGAGATGGTTGTGCGTGAAAATCCCAGTAGATCAGCAGTTTGTGAAATCCTCAGAGCAGCCCGTGTGGCACCAACAACCATGCCACGTTCAAAGTCACTTCAATCACCTTTCTTCCCCGTTCTGATGCTGCTTTGAACTGCATCAGCACATCGTCTTCACCTTGTCTACATGCCTAAATGCATGTGGTTGCTGCCATGTGATTGGCTGATTAGAAATTTGCGTTAACGAGCAGTTAATATATCATCGTGTCAAAGGTGGAAATCTTAGTTTAATTTCCATTATGTGTGTGACTCTAATTCCAGGGGTAATGAAGCAAATTCTGGACTTTGTTCATCAAATCACCGAAGACTCAACCACTCATGTTCATGCAGTGAGGGAGCTCCTCGTATGGCTTACTGTACAGGTAAGATTTACCTGAGGACTTTAATCCATGAAAGCAGAATGTAGGTTAAATCATCGCTAAAGGGTCAAAGACATAAGAGTCAGGTCTGTTCCTAAAATCCTTACATACGACGCAGAGACAACATAAATGTGGCTGAGAGAGGTGTTTTATTATAGTACAAATAGTGCATTAAAGGCATAGCGTAACAATTTAAACAAAAAAATCAATGGAGAACTACATTTAAACAATCTAAAACTGTCGTGGTGGGCTTACAGTAGTTGAATACATTTGCATACGCTGTGTAAAGGGCATCTTTGGGCCCTCTGACCCACCTGCAGGGGTCTATACAGCTTTTCTTTCAGTGTCAACATACTGTGGAGTGTGGTTCTTTAAGACACTGAACTTGTGATGGTGACATGTTGATCTAACACTCAGCCATGCCCACAGTATCAGCTGTCAAACTGGCTCGGCTCCCTCCCCATCACTCACATTCCTGGGTGTTGGTGGGTCTATTACACACTAGAGCCAGCTGGCAAAATACAAACCGTTTCAAATGTTTTAAGATTGAGAGGAACAGTGATTCTCCAGTTACAAATGGAGGAAAATGAGTCCCGGTCGGTGAGTACCTTTTGAAATATTTTGGTCAAGCAACCTTCCACGTAGCCTTTGTCCTACTTAGACCAGCTTGTTATGGCTATTACCCTGCCGCCGTAACTCAACACAGGTGACACATGGTCGTAACCTGCTTTAGAAAACAAAATGACTTTGGTGTAACAATATTATGTGTTAAGTTTGAAATAATCATGTAAGTTATTCTGGATGTGATCAAACATTGACATTGACAGTTCCCCATTAAAGTGCATTGACACCTGTTTAATTTGGTGTCACTTTAAAAGTGCTCCGATGTGCCAGTGTGGCATTTTACAATTGGTGACGTTGGGAGTGAACCACTTACACTGGCGGGGGTGTTGGCATAAACCACATGAGCCAGTGAGTGCTTAAACTAATGCATACATACTTTTTTATCATTCATATGTGTTATAAATGCGTTATTATTATATTTGTAAAGCAATATCAGTGTAGTTAAAACCGTGACTAGGAGTTTTAAAGAAAACCCAACACTAGTCCACCCCTATGACGTGATTTGACGTTTTAAGGGTCGGTGTTGTGAATAGGATGTGAAATCGCCGCTAGCCCGGTTGATGGTGTCATATCTGTGCCCTAATGTCAGTTTTTAAATGACATATATTACTACAATTATAACCAAATGAGATAATTCAGAAATGGCGGAACATACGGCAAGCGACGTGTTGGCCAGCAAAGCGGTGGACTTCCAGTCGACGGCGGAGGCTTACTACAGTATCGCCGTGGAGAAAGTGAAGGATGTACGTTATGTGGCAGGTTTCGTTAGCATGTCCTAACTAGCACACACAGCTGACATACATATAACGTAACCGACTGTGAACCAGTCTAAAACGGCTCAGTGTTGTTGCTGAGTACGTGTTTAAATTGTGTACAGCTCACGTTTAACTCCCTGTGTGTCGTGCAAGTGGATTTAACCAGCTGTCACGACTGACTGAGCAATTTCAACATCCAGAAAATCATCATAATCAAAGTTGTTACTCGAGTTTTTGTGTCAGGTACTCTATGTGTGTTTGTTGACTACCTAAATAGCATTTTAAATTAAATACAGCACCTCAAATACCTTCGTATACATCCAGAATACCTACAGTATAACGTGATTGAAATACAATATCTAACCGATTGACCTTAAGTTGGATTAAGGTTTATTTGTTGGTGTGTTTTTGTAAGTATTATTTTGTGTTATTTCCATGATCAAGGACAGCAGCATGTATTACTTACAAAGGTCAATTTGATGTCATGAAAAACAAACAATTTCAAACATTTCTAAATATCTTTTATTGTAAAATAGATATAAAATAGCAATGATTAAGTCAAATTGACCCAAAGGAACACCGATGCGACAAGTATGTGTACAGGACAATTCAAAATATAATCATGTCAATTTTAGGTTTCCCCGGTTGTCCCCTTAAATTAGGAAAAGTTATTTAATATGAAGCAAAATAAAATGATCTCAACCATTTATTTAGAGATGTTAATTATTGAATGGGGTCAAATTGACCCCAATGATAACAGGAGGGTTAAGATGATGTTTCAGACGTGTTTGTATCTTAAATGTTTTTTGGTCCTAAACCATTCAGTGCTTTTTAAACCTACAGAAGCATTTTAAAATCATTTCTTTGACAGACAGGACCCCAGTGTAAAGATCTGAGAACTGAAGTGATATGATCAACGTTTCTGGTCTTAGTGAGGAATAAAATAAAACGAAATAATCTAGTTGTTTGGCTGCTTTTAGAAGGAGCATCTCCCTACCTACTAGAGCAACAGCTGTTTTGTGGAGTTGCATGAAACCATCTCTAAAGTTTAAAATTGCATTCACTGCAGTTGATCTGAACTAGTTTGCAGGGCCGCACCGAGAAGACGATCCTTATGTCCACAACACTTATTCCATTGTGTACAATCCACTTAGTTAAATACAGTGAACCAAATGTTGTTCCCGGACTTGTTGTTGTTACAAGGATCACACACGTGTTCATTAAATCCAACTCCCAAAATAGACAGATCTCTCCTCTTCCTTCAGGTTGTATCGTCACTGCCTGATGACATCAGACCCGGGCCAGACTTGTACGGGGTGCCATGGGAACCAGTCATCTTCTCCAGTCTGGTGGGGCTGGTGACAATGCTGTTGTTCACCTGTAGATTTTACAGCTCTGTGAGTACACAGCCATGTGTATACGCATCACCACAAAGATTTTATATGCAGTTATATGAATTTGTAGTGGTACTGTTGATTCAGACACAGAGACCACATTTGTTCCATTTATTAACTTGTTCATCATCGTCTTACTATCATTTCTTCACAGGTCAAGAGCAGAATGTATCGAGGTAAATTCTCACTACTTATCCCTTAATTTTACATTTTAATGACTTGACAGAAACAGAACTAATGAATCACTAATCACTGCCAGTAATCATCTCTCTGTCCACTGTATATTAACCCATTGAGCAGAAATATGTCTGAAATAACTGAAAGATAATTTCAGTATGTTATAAGCTTTGTATTCCCTGTTTTCAGGTAAAGAGCGGTGGATGGCCGAGCAGGTTGCACAGCTGCTGGATGAGAAGTGTAGCGTCCTTCAGACTCTCAGCACATGTCAACAAGAGGTGGGTACTGGTGCCAATGCTGACTGATGACTGACTAGAGGCAGGGCCTGTTTTCAGCTGAGGCCAAATTCTTACAGCATGTTTCCATTTCATTTTTGTCATGGCTCGCACGAGTCTTACCCACATTTACCTAGATTTATTTCCTCATGTTTCCACTTGCAGTATGATGACCTGGAGAACTCACTGAGGGACAGTGGTATCTTGGCCCAAACTCAAAGGACAGAACATCTCGAGGTAAGGCAGAGAGAAAAAATAACTTAAGGGAGATTAAGACACGTTGAAGTGTTGGGTGAAGAGGTAGAGTGGTCATCCTTTGCTCCCCGGCTCCTCCTTTCCGCATGACGAAGTGTCCTGAAGTGAGATCCCTGAGCATTTAACCCAGCCTAATGTCTTTTGTTGTTCATAAGATTTAACTTAAGTCAGATTGTCATCTTTTAAATCCATGGTACGATTTAAATGGTTTACCCCAAAAAGCTACTGAGATTCTTTTTAGGGATTTTATTGTGTTTGCATTTTCCCTAATTGGCCTGACTATATCATTTCAGTTATGAACGCAACATTGTCATATGCTTTTATGTTGATATCACACACTTTTTGCTGGAAACAGCTTCCCACTGTGGCTGAAAACAGCACTATAAGAGCAGTGACCTGACCGAACAGCTGAACAATGAGCTGGAACTCACTATAGAGCTCTGTACAGCCAAGGGGAGCTGCATCTACATAAGATATAGATACATGATCTGTAGGCTCATCACTACGAGGGACCTCTTTCACATTGTCATGTGTCGTTCCATACATTATTATAAAAATATCGATTATAGCTGTTTTGTGGTTAAAGAAAATCTAAATTTGAACTGCACATTTTGACACTGATCTGACTCTTTTTATGTTCACTCCAAACTCTCTCACTCTTTTGCTCTCACTTGAACACATCTTGTCGTCTTGCTTCCCACAGGTCAAAGCCAGACAGTTGGGACATGCTAAAAGGGAGCTGGATAGGGATCTTGAACAACTTAAGGATCAACTGGACCAGCAGAGAGATCACAGGACAGAGCAAGAAAGGAGGGTAGGAGCACACACCACTATCCATAGTATCGAACTGTAACATCGACAATTGTTATTAAAAAACAAACATTTTTTAATAGGAACGGGAATCCATTGCCAGTGTTATATTGATGGAGTGGGTCAATGTTTTTGGGTTATCCCTCCAGATAGCAGCACTTGAAGATAGCATGAAAACATTAGAAGAAGAAACCAAAGACATGCAGTCCAAGGAAGAGCAGGTACCATTACCTAAACCTCTCCTCTCTGCACCTTCACTCTTTGTTGTCTCGTCTTTTCTCCCTCTGCTCTGTATCTCCATGTTTCACATTGTTGCTATATAATTGTCTCTAGGCACAAACCACTCTGAAAGTATACAATATGAACAGTGACAGACTACAGAGGAATCTAGAAACATCTGGAGAGGAAAACACACTGCTACAGGAGAGCAACGCTCAGGTAGGACACACACTTACAATTTGCTATGCAAGTGAGGTGGTTCTGCTTTTACATGGCTGAAATGAAAGTTTCTAAAGTCCTGCTTAGTCCGTTTGTTGCATTCAGTCCTTCATTTCAGTCCTCTATTCAACAAAATAGCTGAAAATCTTTGTCCTCCCATTTTCGTCTCTATTCCACCTTGTTCCGTCTCTTTCTTTGTGCAGTTGAGGCAACAGGTGGAGGGATGGGCAGAAAGAGTGAGTGAGCTGGAGGCGGAGATGAGCAGGTGTGAGGTCGCCCACAGCGGGATGCTGCAGGATGTGGCCAACAAGGATGAGCGTATAACGGTATGGTTGGTTCTAGCATTGATATATATTTAAATTGTATATTGTAGGTGGTTTCTTCTAATATACTTCTTTACACATTTTCTATTAAAAGTCATATTTACAACAATGGAAAAACTCCAGAACTACCACAGAAGAAGAGCATAAACTGAGATCAACTTAAAGGTCCCATATTGTTTAAAAAAAAGGGAGATATGACACAGAAATATGTGTATGCTCCCAGTCCTTGACAGACCGGCTGCTGAGCATGAAAGGCTGGGATTCAGACTTGGCGGAGGAAGGTGAGGAAGGGGGAGAGAAGGAGGCGTCCAACGGTACAGCAGGGAGAGGAGAGGAGAATGGAAGAGGAGACATTGTGGACACACAAAGCCATCTCCAGAAAGTCCAGAAACTTATCTATGCCGCTAAGGTAATTGACCAAAATGAACACAAACACGCAGTGATAATGACATTGAGGTGTGGAGACTGGAGAGCTAAAAACACGTTGTTTTTATATGTGTGTGTAGCTGAATGCAGACCTCAAGTCAGTAGATGAAGACAAAGACAGATTATTTGCCAAACTGAACGATGAAGTCAAAGCTAAGGAAGACCTGCAAAGTGAGTTGTTTTGCTTTACTTGAGTCAGTAAGAATGCAAACAAATCAGAGGTTGAATAGTAATGTATATAATCTGCACAACAAATAACATCTGAGTGTGTGTTTTTGTTTTTCCCTCTAGTGAGCATTAAGGAGCTGGATAATGAGAAAGTATCTCTGCAGTCAGAAAGTGAACAGTACTCAGATCAGGTAGCTGCCCAAAACTATGTATCAGTGTGATATTTTATTTTGTTTTTGTTCTTATTCATTCTCTTTTAGGTTAATTTCTCTTCTTAACATGTACAGGTCCAAAGATTACAACAGAAACTTCAGATTATGACAGAAATGTACCAGGAGAACGAGCTCAAGCTACACAGGTAACAGACACAAGGATGCATGTGCGGAGAAGTTGGAAGAGCAAAGCTGTAGTATTCGTACAGGATGTTGATGATTGTGCGCGTCTGCAGGCTGCTGACGGTGGAGGAGAAGGAGCGCATGCAGAAGGAAGAGAAGTTAAATAAAGCCGACAAAAACATCGCATTGGCCATGGAGGAACTCACCAACTATAGGTAGCCGCTATCACCCGACACACTGACAGGATGCAATGTGCACAGTGAGCCTCTCGTGCACCGAGACACCTTCAGAGTCTCACCCGTACATCCCCTTTTTTCTTCAGACAACGAGCAGCAGAGATGGAGGAAGAGCTGGAGAAAACCAAACAGTCTTACCAGACGCAAATATCAGCACATGAGAAGAAGGCGCACAATAACTGGGTTAGTAAAACACCTCAAAATCATGCAAATAAATGTAGATCTATGTTGTGTGTCTCTAGAGTCTCGTAATCTACGATGTTATGAGTGCTGTATTCAAATGACTTTATGTTTACGGTGTAGTCAAGCACTGTCTTGACTGTATTTATGTACATATGTCATGTTACTGATTTTGTCTTGATTTTAAAGCTGGCAGCCCGAGCAGCAGACAGAGAGCTGGCAGACATCAGGAGAGAGAACGCCCTCTTCAGACAGAAGTAAGCACACACTGACTGAACTTCAGTTAAGCGCACAATAAGTAATTCATGGCTGCTAGGGCCGGATTATCCGCAGAGGTCTTCTCCGCTCCAAAACAAATACACCAGGTGATTAAAACCGATAAAAATGCTGATTAAAGAAGTTTCTACCATGCTGTTCCGAGGACACGGGACATCCCGAGAGGGGCTGTGAGCTGAACTGCTGCTAACGTTTGCTCAGCTTGTTTCTCTGATAACTTAAGATCCAGGCGCCTTGTTACTAATGATCTTTCATCCGGTTAAGATTTAAAAAGTGTATTGTAAAAATATGTTGGCTAAATTTGGATAAAGAGTGTGACAACTTCTGGCAGACAACCACAATGTTGACGCGCACACAAAGGGATACGACCTAGAATAAAATGACAGATTACTCTGGTTGGAACGTTGTTGGAGCGTTTAGGATAATGTTAGTACACAACTCAACAAAATATATAACTGGTCTTGTTGTTTTTAGACATTTCAGTGCAGAAAAACTACATTTTATACCTTTAACAAAAGGTTAAGGTGAATTAAAAAATCGCCATTCATTGTGCTTGAATGTCTGTTTTTGTTTTTTGTTTGTGTTTTTCTTTCTGTTTTGTAAACCATCTTTGAGTTTACAGAAAAGCATATAAATACAATTTATCTTTATATACTGTACAAATTACCAGAAAATGTTTGTCATGTGTTGACCCCAGTTGTGTTCGTTTACAGGCTGACAGACACACAGTTCAAACTCGACACTCTCGACAAAGATCCCTACGCCTTGAACAGCCTGGCTAGACCCCTGCCTTTCAGAGGTTAGGACACACACGCACAAACCAAAACATGCATTATTCAGATAACATCATATGCTGTGGCTAATCGACAGCAGAGATTAATTTAACTCTGCACTCATTGTTCTATCCTTAACGTCCAGCTGAAAGGTCACCGTACGGTCCCTCTCCTCTGGGTCGACCTGCATCTGAAAACAGAGCTTTTCTGTCTCCTCCTACATTAATGGATGGACCACCTGCTAGACTGTCTCCTCGAGGTACACACACACACACACACACACACACACACACACACGCAGAAATCCACATACCATATATAGAGAGACAGCTGCAGCTGTACACCAAACCAGATAAGACCCCCTAGAATGATGCATTAAAAACACAACCACGGGGCGGCCGGTGGCTCAATCGTTACAGCAGCCGCCCCATGAAAAGGGGCTGAAGGTCCTCGAGGCAGGGGCCGCGGGTTCGACTCCAACCTGTGGCCCTTTGCTGCATGTCTCCCCCCCTCTCTCTCTCACCCCATTTCCTGTCTGTCCTACTGTATAAAGGCTTGAAAACTGGCAAAAAAAATTCTTAAAAAAACAACAACACACAACCACTACAGTACGAACATTAATAGTTGTCGTCATTCTTTGGTTCAGGACATTCTCTTAATGTCTTCTAATGTTATAGTTATTTGAAGTACAGCTGTCCTTCTGTATAAGATATTTGCTAACTCAGTCTCCCAAAGTCACCACAACAAACACTTGCAGCATGTTGGAGATTTCCCGCTGCTTGTAGCATGATCATCTGTAGATGCCATAGTAGCATGGTCTGTATGCTGGCATGCTGTTAGCACTCCTGAAAGTTGATGGGGAAAACAGTGCAATGTGATGATAAATCTTAAATCACAAAACTTTAGTCTCTGTCTTGCAATCACACTCTTTCTGACCTAATTGTCTATTTTTGTCTGCGGCCGGTTGGTACTGCTTCTTTCTTTCTCTCTTCTCCTCTCTTTTTCTCTCTCACGCTATCTCTCCTTTCCTCCCTCTTTTCCCTCGTACCGTCTCTTTCCTCCGGTTCTTTCCTCCACAGTGTCTCGTGGTCCAACGGAGCCCCCAGGTGGCCACATTGAGACGGAGCGGAGTGGAGGTCCTCATTCAGACAGTGGCTCTATCTCTCCAACATGGGAGAGAGATCGCAGGGGCCCCCCACCAGGACCTCCTGGACCCCCTGGGCCCCTTGGACATCCAGGTGCGTGCGAGAGAGACAGACAGACATGGAGTGAATCAGTAATGTCTGGTAGGTCGTTAGCCTGCCTCTGAACATAGCAAGGATTACAGTTAAGATCAGGGTTATTCAGTTAAGAGGTCCAATTACTAAAGTTCCTCCCAGCGAAGGGCCAGACCTCATAACGTCTTAAACTGTGTGATAGTGCCTGTCTCTAAGGCTATCTTTACCATAAACAGACTTAGTCATAGCACAATGAATTTAAGACCTACATTTCAAGTAAATGAAAACAAGACAGAGTTTTCTAGATAAAAGAGATAAATAAGTATGTAGGTGCTCATCTGTGAGCCTGGAACCGTACTGACTTTTTATAATGTCCATAGTGGAGAGAGTTGACTCCCGAATCCAGACATGATCAAGGTGTGTAGAGCTACTTGGTTAAGACCAGGGGGAAGTTGCTCTCATTGCTGTCATCTCTCTCACATCTCCCGAGCAAACTGTCTGCGCATGGTAAACAGTCAATTGGATCAGAGGTCAAGGGTCCAGACAGAACGGTCATTTGGTCCGGGTCCAGGCCACGGTTATGCCCGATTTAGATCATGTTGTAATAAAATAATGTGTTTCATAGTTTGCCCCAAAACAAAGCAGGTAAGTGGCCAAGAGTTAAAACTCCTCAAGAGGATTTCACCAGCATTTCCACTTGATGAGGATGCAATAATACAACTGTTTAAAAGAGCTGTATTGTGATGTGTATAATACATTCTATTGTGTCTGTATTTAACTGTGGTCCATTGTTGGGGGAAAAAAAGCCCACTAAAGGTGACCTAAAAAGAAACATGGGCTCAGACTCTTCATCTGCTGCGCTGTTTCACTGCTGCCACCAGTTAGGTGCAAAGAGCAGTTGCGCAAATGTGAACGGTAGAAGAAAAACTCCTCAAATTATCATAAGAAAAAACTAAAATACTAGCACTGACGTGTGATGAAACGGTTCTATTCCTGCTCTTGTGTATCGAAGTGAGAACCAGACTTCAGACCGGAGCGAGGAACATTTCCTTTCTTATGCCCTCTGTAGTGGCACTGCTGCATTTCTCCTGTATTCAAGACTCATTTCTCCATTCTTCATAGTCATTGTTCAATTAGTCATACACATTATTTATACATGTGTACCTGGATTTGGCTCAGGCCCAATATTTCATGTATGTTCTAAAGGCATTGCTGTATTGTGCCTGCACACTGTTGGGAACTCAAAAGGTCTTTTTCACAGCTCATAACATGAATTCAAATGGACTCGGCCATTATAAAGGTTATCAGTTGCACCTGTGTTTGACCGACAGTCAGTGATATAGTGTGCATGTGCATGCTAAATGCATGTTGACAGTGCATGTGTTCAAGGCATTTTGACTTATGACACTGGAAACTACAGTTTTCTATGTGATAAAGGCGTTAAACAGATCACAGATACCGAGAGGGGACGCAACCTCTGATACTACCAACATGACACTGCAGATTAGAGCTTTGTTTGACTTATTTACAGCTTTGTAAAGAGCTGTTGATATTATTTACTTCACACATCTTAGTGTATTCTTTCTCTCTCACTGTGTCTGCCTCTCAGGCTATATGTTCCCAGAACCAGGAGGTCCGATGTTCAGGAGACCTCCTCCAGGGGCTATGGGTCTTTTGCCTCCTCCTGGCTCTCTCCATCCTAGGGGTCTCCCCCCTGGACCCCCCCACCCTGCAGACCTGGCAGGTGAGTCACTGTGATCTGCATGGCGGCTCGTCACTCCTACAATATGTTCTCATCTCCGTACTGTCCTGCAATATTTAACTCTTTTGCACTGTAAATATGTGAGCCTTAATGTGCAACACAAACAAAACACACATGAAAACATTCAGTTCATTATGGTTCATTTCCTTTATTCATTTTTTTAATGCAGATGGCTCCTACAGAGAAAACAGCCATGGGCCTGGTGATCAGGAACACAGAGAGGTAAGAGCTGGATTCATGCGTGTTTGATGTGTTTGGATCTGTGCTCCAGCATCTGTAACCTGTCTGCACCTGTGTCATTAGAGTGGCCCTGGTGATCGAAGGACTCCCCCTGAAGCTGATCCAAGGATGGGGGGCCCACCCCCTCCTGGACCCATGATGGGACCGATGGGCCCAATGGGCCCCATGGACGGTCCCTTTCCTCGTAGAGCCCCCTATGGACCTCCACCTCCTGATTTCTACCCTCCAAGGGGACCTGGGGGCCCTCCCATGATGCCTAGTAAGCAGTCATACCTACCTTCAACTTTTTAGTACCATATTTTCTCTGAATAATAGGAATTTGATTTATATAGCACCGTTCAAATCAAGTTACAAAGTGCTTTATGAAAAAAACATGATAAAAGAAAGAATATCCAGAACGTAAGATATAACAATATACAATAATATAAATAGTTACAAAAAAGATCATAAGTTAAGAGTCTTAAGAAAAGATTTAAAAGAAGATATTGATGAAACTAATCAATGTCATCGAGTTAAACCAGAACTCTTTCCATTTCCTCTTTCTCCAGTGTGGGCCCCCCCACCTCCAGGGATGATGTTCCCTCCTCGTTTCCCTCCCGGTGGACCTCCTCATCCTCACTTCGCTCCCCCCATGAGGCCCCCACTGTCAGACGGCCACCCACATCCTCCCATGGGTCCTCTCCCTCCTCAGCAGTCCCTCCCCTCCCAACCGCACAGCCAGTCGCCAGAGGAGCACACACCCTCGCCGGAAGACGCCATTTGAGCCTGACAAGGTTTTTTTTCCACTCGAACTGCAACACGACGCGTTTCTGGTTAAAGTTGAACTCTGAGGTAGATGATTCGTTGCGGATTTCCATCGTTCTATTTTCTCTAACATCTACATATTAACCAGAAGGATGTATTTAATGAAGAGTGTTAGTGCAGCGGGAACCATCGGCCTTTATTGCTGTCTGTCTGCTTCTGTTCTGTTCACCTCCTCGCTTCTCTCCTCTCTCTCTTCTGCCCTGTCACTTGCCTTTTTTCCTTTCTCTTACTCTCGCATCATCCGGCTACATTCCCTGTGAAGGTAGTTCCTGTCGTGCAGCCACAGTGACAGCGAATATGTTGTCATATGACTTCACAGGCAGCTTAATCTGCACGGTTGGAATGTTGCCATGTGAACCAGAAACAGCTGCTTGTTCGTTTGACAATGTCAGAAAGGTTTTTAATGGCACTTAGGCTGAAATGTGTGCATGTAGTAAGGCTGTACGTGTGTTATGTGGCATGTTTTAGGTTTGGCATCAGTCAACATTTCATCCTGACGGGCACAACAAGTGATATTTAAATTAATTGTGATTTTTTTTTAAAGGCCTAATACAATATATTTTATCATACCAACGCTCTTGCTATTGTCACCATAATTTTTAAAAATGTAGCTATTTGGCATCTGCGTTGATGTCGACGTGGATTCGACTACACTTAAATCAGATCACGTCAGGTCTTGTTATGTCTGCGACTGAATTGAGAGGATCTTAACCTCTAAATATTCCTCAGAGCTCAAATGAGACAGTTTCTTAAAAAAAGTCCATCAGTGAATTTCACCGGCTTCCCTTTAGAATAATGCCTTCATCAGCAAAGCTTTTATTTCAGACAACAGCAAGTAAACAGTGCTTTGGATTATGTTTCAGTGACTTGCACATGGCCTAAGCGTGAATAAAGTGGCTTATAGTAGCCGCTTGTATTTTGTCAAAGTAAGCTGTGACTCATCCTGGCAGTCACAGAGCGGTGGATTAAATGGACCGACTGGAAGACAGAAAGATGACACCCATGTGAATTTTGTAAAAAGTGATTATTAATAGATAAATAAA
Organism: Echiichthys vipera; assembly: GCF_963691815.1. Lineage (NCBI taxonomy): Eukaryota > Metazoa > Chordata > Actinopteri > Perciformes > Trachinidae > Echiichthys > Echiichthys vipera. The sequence goes on from NC_139837.1 coordinate 9,724,136, forward strand.
GACTGTTAAATTGTCAATGTCTCCGTATTTCACTAATGTATTAATGCCCATTTTGCTTTGCTTGGACCAAAATCATCAGGAGGCAACAGGGGTCTTTTCTATAACTGAAAATATTTTGTTATTGTAGCCTTGTTTGTACGGTCACATTCATTTGTTATTATGATGAACTACCTCACCAAACTCTTATACATTTAAATATTTTTAGTTTGAAGGTGAACAAAGTCTAGAAAAATCTAGAAAATAAATTTGCA